>NW_027656122.1:0-160806 GCF_964235325.1 Thermobia domestica | reverse complement strand
ATCCTGATCAAGTGGCTAGCGAATGCGTCTTTTGTGCACCTGGTCCTGAGTTCGATTTTCAGTGAGGAGGGCATTGAACCCATTATACAGGGTGGCCCAAAAGTAGGTATACAGTCCCGTCCCGCATTTTATACACTTTCTTATTGTTATCAAACAGGTAAATCTAGTTTCTTTATTATTTGTTCTTAACGTCTTTTTACTTATAATTTAAGCTCGGAAAAGCCGAAGCAAATAAATCCATAAACTAGAATGTTATACTTCATCAATGCGGGGTGTATACCTACTTTTGGGTCACGAGTAGTTTGGAATCCACCTTGCATTGTAAGTCCATGTCTCATATAGCCACTGTGCTGAAAAGGAACGATAAACTTCAACAAATGATTTAGAAATAGCAGCAAAATATGAACGAATGTGCCGGGAAGTTAAATAAATGAAAATATGTCAAAATAAGTAGAAAATAAGAATAGAAAAAGAAAGAGTGAGGGAAAACAAGTGATAGTGGATACAGATAGGGTTGCACACGAGACAAAACAATTTTCGTGATAAGATTCGAGACGAGACAGTGCTCTTCCAATAGAAACAGACACATTTTTCGAGACGAGAAATTGGGTATCCTGGTATAAGAAATAATTAACTGAGGAAAGCATATTGAAATAAAGGTTCAAATACATTATTGCTTTTCTCCAACATTATTCAATACGAATTTTTAAAAAGTGCTTAAAAAGAAGAATCTGTATAAGGAAAGCATGGTATTTCAGTAGGTTGTAAGAGTACTAAAAATGTATTCGTTTTGCAGATGATGTAGCTCTTAAAGCGGTGTCTGAAATGAGCATGAAGAGAATATCAGAGAATAGGAAGAATGATGGAAAGAATACGAGATGATAAAGGTAAATTGAAAACAGTGACGGCGGGAACTGTGTCAAACGTGGGAATCGAGGAAGGATAACAGAACAGATCATTAGTCTTAAGAGCCGGTAGCATTAGTAATGAAAAATGTGAAATGTGAACGAAAATAAAAGTGAGAGTAGGAATGATGAAAGTATCATTTCGGAAGAAGAAAAGTGTATTTTGTGGTTCGTCAAATATACAGTTACACAAAAGATTCATTAAATACTTCCTGTGGAGTACGGTACTCTACTGTACTGAAAAAAATAATGAATTGAAATCTTTAACATCCCACGATTATGCCCGTTAGGCTACGGGAGACAGATGATTAAAGCAAGTAAATGACAATGGACGAATCGGTGGAATGAGAACGTGGGAGGAAAGGGAGTATTCCGAGAGAGCACATGGACACGATGTTGTCCACCACAAACTTACTTGGCTCGGGATTGAACCAGGAACATCACGCACTACAGATAAGAGCTGTACCACTGAGCCACCATGCCACTAAGGATACTTCCTACCAGTCCACATAGGATAATATTAAATCAATTAAGAATGCTTCTTATGGATCCACACAGGATACCATTAAATCCACTAATGACAGTTGTTACAAATCTACAGAAAAGACCATTAAATCCACTAAGGATAGTTCTCGTGCAACTGCTAGTAACTTCCATATCAGAGATATTACATTTACGGGCTCCTTCCTTATCGTAACTTCTTCAAGAATTATGGGTTTCTGGCTACTAATTTCAAACTGGTTAACCTAAGCTTTTTTCTTACCCCAATCACCAGTGGCGTATTTAGGATTTTGTTTCGGGGGCTTTGCACAACACGGGGAAGCAGGGGAAAGCAATTGCCCACCTGGGATTGAGAATTAAATATATTTTAATTTATACATAAATTGAGGTTTTAATGGCAAGAATTGCAGACTAGTGAATCTTATGTGATATGGTACAAAAATTTAGCAATTCTATTCACAGAAGAAAAAGCAAGCAACCTCTTGGCCTACCTAATTTCCCGGTCTACTTATTCCCCCCCCCCTCTTGATTTTCTTTAATTCAATCATTTACTTTTCATTATAACTAAACGATGTAAGTATTCTTTTGCTATAATAACTAAAGTCCCGTTATCAGTGCAAGTTGGTGTGGAACCCCAGTTTCGCTTATTACCTCCTCTTAGTTTTGGTGTTACTGACGACGGCCAACTTGAATCACAACTAACAACGGTAGAAAGTATGATAGGAGAAAGGAAAGTAACAGAAGAAAAAGAAACAGAAAAGTAGAATGGACGAAAGAGAGAAAAAAAAGAACGCAGTTCTTACATGAAATGAAATTTGACAAATATAGTATTATTTCTGAACAAAGAACATAGGAAATGGAAAGTCAATGAAATTATTAGAAATGGTAAGAAGGATTATTGTTGTACGTGGAAAGCGAAAAATTAACAAATTTATTTCAGATTTCAGGGGGTCTTGATCCTGATAGCCCCCTAAATACGCCACTGCCAATCATATTTTCTTTTATATGAGAGCCGTAGTTTTTTTTTTTTTTTTTCATAAGTGCTCCAGTGAATATTTACTAAAGTTGGTCTATTTATGATGTGTTAGGCATAACATCTACGAATATTTATCTAATAATGTAGAGCCATAAGAGAATATACAGAACATTACGTACGTATGCTTCTCACAACACAATTCTTGTACTTTAACAAATGAAAACTACATAGAAATAAACGAATGCATATAAATTATGAGATATACTTTACAAATAAGAATTCGTTATTTCTAGACTAATATATAACACCATACCTTTCTCTTAATCTATTCTTGTAGCCTTAGCCATTATAAACATGACATTTATTTATAAAGCACATCAGATCAACCAACTAATTATTACTATTCATCCAGTCAATGTATATACACTGTTAAAAATAATTTGTTAAATTTAAGAAACCGTTTCTTATCTGTGCACTAAGACAATATTTTCCTAGAAATGAGATTCGTCAATTCTCATTCATAAGGAAAGTAACAGTATAATATCTCGTTTCACTTTATACAACCTCATCTACTTTTCCTCATTTCTCATTAATGAGAGTTTCAAACTCTTGTTTCTAAGAAAAGATATTCTCGGTGCACAGATAAGAAACGATTTCTCAGATTTAAGAAAGTATTTTTAACAATGTAAGTGAATATCCGTGTAGTGAAGTCATAATTACTAATTTATCTCAAATTCTAATTCTCAACCGATCCCTGTACTTAGACTCTCAATTTCCATTTTCTCGTGAATTCCTTTTTTTTTTTATGACTACATCAAAAACATACTGACCAACGTGCCCTCTGCTTCACTGCCTTAATATCGCCATCTAGCATCGTTAAAGTAAGCAGACCAAAATCTCATGTTAGAATACTCATTTATAGATAATCTCGATTCCTAGTACGTACTTGAAATATCAAGACGATGTTCATTGAAGTTAGTGTCCCTTTTCAGTACTGAGGAGGTCCCTTGTGGCAAAGCTGTTAGTGTACGCGTCTTTAGTGTGGGAGACCCGGGTTCGATTCCCGTGGAAGTTCAGGTGGTTCGGATTCTATGTTTAGCTGTGGGTCCATGAGTTATATAGCCTCGCTACTGAAAGGGACCCTAAACTGAAATCCAATCAAAATTTTAAAAAATCAGTACTGAGGCTATATCAGTCGTGAACCTACAGTTTAAGATGGAATCCGAACCACCATAATCAATTCCGACAGGAAGTCGAACCTGCAACTCTGTGCACCAGAGAGATTTGCACGCTAATCACTAGACCAGCGGGAAGGGCTCTTACCTTCTTCCGATTTATAGTGGCATCATAACAATGCCGTGACGTGGAAAATCAGCGCCCGAGGCGAGAGTACGATGGCGCCCCAGTACATATGAGTGAGATCGATAGACCAGCCTCGAAGCGCCACCATAGTTGTCGCAAAACGTAAGAAAATTTTCAAAATTAAACCTTGTTTCCCCTTGATTTTGAGCACTTTTTTTATTACTTTTTTCCTTCCATTTTATATATGTGCACATGCATTTTCCTAACATCAGTAAAATTATAGGACCACTTCCTAAAGTAGGAAGAGGATTTAAATACATACTAGTTTGTACTGATATGTTGACAAAACTAGTTAAATTAATTTAAAACAATTTTTCCTTCTTTTATTTTCCTTTTTCCTCCCGAACTTTGTGCCCCTTTACTTCGGTGCCTGGGTCCTACGCCCCGCTTGCTTCCTTCCACGGCACGGTACTGCAAGCACCTGCGTCTAGAACTGTTATCACTTAACACTTTTGCTAATTCAAATACACATTGCTCACCTTGGGCCTAACATGTATAAAGAGCACCTGTGATTATGCAACCGAAACAACAATACAATGTTTTGTGTTTTCTAATTACCAGGCGTTTACACACTACTAACATTTTATTATATCTTTCATGAATGTCAACGATATAGTTATCCGCCCGTGCCTCTGGCCCGCTGTACGCTATAGGCTATAATCGTGTTTAATTAAAATCTTTAATTACTTAATTTCTTTCTTTTTTTCGTTTGTCTAGCAAGCTCTCCAAACTTTATACCATAATTATACAATTACTATTCAAGGACAAGCGATAGCGATATCTCCTTTGATTTAATGCTGAAATGCCACTAATTTCACAGGCCCTTTCTCTTGTGCTTTCTGTCCGTATTGTCTCTGATTCGATTCTCGGTGAGGGTACAATTGCCTCGGATGGTAGTAGTAGTGGTTCTGATCCCACACAGTGATACTTCTTAGAAAACGAACGTTGGACTATTTTTGCTAAATAATTGATGTGACATTGAAAAAAAAAAAAGTATTAATCTCTGAAACATTTTAGCGTGTATATCAACCAAGGAGGTGTATGAACAATAGGATTCCTGCATTTCTTGTACTTTGAATCTTTCTTTCTTTTTTCTTTTCTTTCTGTCCTCCTTTTCTTTTGTTTCTTTTTTTAAACATGAGCTGGTGTCGTCACAATTTTTTTGGGAGGGGGGATGGGGAGATAGCATATTGTCTGTATTTTGTAAAATAACTATGTATAGGATTATTTGATAGCATTGGCGTGTCTGGCAGGGGGAACGCGTTCCCCCCCTTAATATTTTGAAGTACAAAATATTCAATATTCTATTCTAATTTATTTACTAACGATAGAATAACATATAAATAATTATAATTATATTTATTTGGAATATAATATTCAGGCTGTGAAACGATTATAACAGAGTTTTAAATATATGTCAGGGGTCCGTGAAGGTAAACAGAAAGGTAACAAATGAAATCAAAGGTAATAAACAGGTTAGGCTAAGTACTACCATTTAAATCACTTTCTTTGATGTACCCCCTCCCCCAAATTTTACAAGTCAGAGACGCCAGTGTTTGATAGTAGGCTACCTTTCAATATATTATATTTAATAAATAATTTTCTCTCCAGTATTGAAATAGCCATTGTCTGAATCTGATTTGACGCTCTTCTGTGAAATGAAATAGTATTTTTAGTTTTATGTCCCATAATTTTGCCTGGGGCCGCGGTGGCTCAGTGGTAGAGTGTTCACCTCTGGTGCTTGGGGTCCCGGGTTCGATCCCAGCCCCGCCGAGTGAACTTTGTGGTGGACAAACACCGTGTGCGTGAGTTTTCTCGGGGTTCTCCCGTTTCCTCTCACTTTCTTCATTCCACCATTTTATTCATTACTCATCATCACCGTCTCCTTTAGCCTAACCGGCATAACCGTGGGACGTAAAACTCAAAGATTTCATTTTCAAATCCCATAATTTTGCCCTTTAGGGCACTGGCGGATCTAGAAGAAAAACGGGGGAGGAGGCAGCCAAAGCCCAGACTATGATAGGTATACTACCTTGATCAAGAAATTCCCGGAATTCACTCACAAAATTATAAATACAAGTTTATTCCTGAAAATTGATGTTGTTCCCTTCGAAGTAATCCCCATCGACTGCAACGCACTTATGCCAGCGTTTGATCCAGTTCTCAAAAGATTTGTGATACTCGATTTTCGGTATGTCCATCAGAGCCGTCTTCGATTTTCGTATTATCTCCTCTCGGTGCTAAAAGTATTCGCTATAGTGGTTTATTGAGTTGATCAAACGGGAAAATGTTGCACGGAGCTAAATTCGGTGAATTCGGTGGCTGCGGAATGGTATTCGTTACGTTTTTTGGTGAGAAACTCGCGGATAATGATAGTATTGGTTGAAGCTCCGTTGTCATGGTGCAAAATATTTTCTTTTTTAGGCGGATTCCTTCACACAAACGCTTCATGACGCCCAAATAATACTTCTTGTTGGCTGTCTGACTTTCTGGCAGAAATTCATGATGTGCAACACTGTTGTAATCAATGAAAAACGTGAGTATCACCTTTTTTGACTGAAAAGATCGATGGGTGCTCGCCACTGGTAAACTGCTGTTTTGTTTAGAGCAGAGTTGTCCAAATGGCGGCCCGCGGGCCACATGTGGCCCGCCAAACCATTTTCTGCAGCCCACAAAGCTCTCACAACATAGGATTGTTATTACTGATAATATTTTCATTTATGTTCATTCTTTTAATGTTTCCACTCTTCTTCGAAATAAGGCATCCATTTAGCGCTTCTGTACAACAAAAAGGCCCGGACATCCAAGGCAACACTGGAGTCAGTAATGTAGCTATAGGCAAGGCATCGTTGCTGAAAGAACGATTACTTCAATTAACCAAACCAAATCAACCATACCAATTCACCATGAAAATTGTGAAGAACCGCTTCAGAAGCTGCCTTGGAGATTCTTTTTTTTACATCTTCTGCGGCTCGCAACAAGAGGATTGGATGTAGATATCCCAGCCCTTGTAAACTCTCCTAGTCATCCTCATTTATCACATTGAATGTAATATTTCAAATACATTTTTATATTTTTCTTTAATAATAATAATAATAATAATAATAATAATAATAATAATAATAATAATAATAATAATAATAATAATAATAATAATAATAATAATAATAATAATAATAATAATAATAATAATAATTATTATTATTATTATTATTATTATTATTATTATTATTATTATTATTATTATTATTATTATTATTATTATTATTATTATTATTATTATTAGCTGCGGCCCTTCATCTTGTTAGCAAAGACGGTTATGGCCCTCAGGCTAATTATAATTGGACACCACTGGTTTAGAGCATCATTGTCGAAACACTTTTCCAACATTTCCAAGGTCTTTACACCATTTAATCCGCTTTTAATTTAAAATATAATACACGTTCGTTGTTGTAAAATTAACTCCTTTGGAAAAATCGAAACATGCACCCAAACAGATGTACTCAACACTGCGTTACTTACAGGCCGGTAGCCAGCCCAAAAATGTAGGGAGGGCCAGGCTGAAGTTAGGGGGGGCCGATCCAAAAATATTATAGTTCATCACCACAATATAGTTCATTTGCAAGCCTACCGTGAAAATTTTAGGGGGGCCCGCAAAAATTTAGGGAGCGTCCGCCCCCCCCAGACTCCCCTGGATACGGGCCTGGTTACTTACACAAATAGTAAAGTAGGATGTTCAAATTGGAAATTAATATCGCTAACAGTTGTGACAAATTACAGAAAAAGATAAGGTCAAATCAGGTAATTGGAAGTGCCGCACTATGCTGACTCCGAGAACTTTTTGATCAACGTAGTATCATGAGTTTACTATAAACTTTCAAAATTATATAAATATTTGCATAAATTATTTTTGTCACTAAAAAAATTAGGGGCCTAATTCCCCCTCGCCCCGAGCTAAATACACCGCTGCTTTATACTAAAGGAGGCGTATGGTTAATGAAGGTGAATAATTATGAAATAATTAATGGAAAATAAGAATGTGAAAGCAAACGAAACAAGAAGCACGAGAAAATGCACGGATTGTCCACAGCAAACTCATTTGGCACGGGATTGAACTTACACAAGATGTAAAAGCGCTCTAAAAGCGTGTACCAGTGAGCCACCGTATTAGCTAGCACTCTTCTGTATTCACACTTGTGAACTGTGTCTACAAAACTGAGTCCATTGTATACATTAATTCTTATATAACATGTGCATTCCGTTCATATTAAATTAGCTCCAAGCGTGTTTAGAAACCATTAAAAATAAATAAATAAATAAATAAAAAAGCTACACAGTACTCGGTGGTATATCTACTTTCAATTTCTGGTCAGTTTCTTTCCAAAACTCTTTCTGCTTTCAATTTAAAATAGCTTACCACTACTTTTTGAAACAATGTTAATAAATATATTTTTTAAAAAAACAATAACAACACCGTATTCAGTCGAAGAATGGTAAAAATGTAATTTTAAAAAGTTCTAGTAAATTTCACTTTTTATTGGTTTGCAACGCTTGTTGCTGTTGGTTGACGCGACTGCAGCGCTTTGCGGCAGAGACAGTAAATAGAGAACATTGCGTGCCGTGCAGTGCTAGGGCGAGTGTGGTGGTGGGAGAGGCGAAACGTGTGCACGGGCGAGAGCTTCGAGTTTTCGCTTTCTCCTCGACAACCGGTGGAGACAAGCTGAAAAAAACATGGAGGAAGAACAACCGTTCACAGTGGTCCCAACGAAACAGACTCATATTTCGTGTTTGTATCCAGAGATATTAGCCCTCATATTTAGTTATTTAGATGTGAGAGACAAAGGACGTGCAGCTCAGGTGTGTGTTAGTTGGAGGGATGCGGCGTACCATAAGTCAGTGTGGCGCGGTGTTGAAGCTAAACTTCACCTTCGCCGAGCCAACCCTTCGTTATTTGCCAGCCTTGTCAGAAGAGGAATTCGACGAGTACAGGTCCTCAGCTTACGAAGAAGTTTACGGGATGTGATCCACGGTATTCCGAATCTTGAATCCTTGAACCTTAGTGGCTGTTATAGTGTTGACGATATTGGTTTGTCCCAAGCGTTTACAAGTGAGGTTCCGTCCCTTACCGAACTAAATTTAAGTTTGTGCAAACGTGTTACGGACTCAAGTCTTGGGAGAATTGCCCAGTACCTGAAAAACTTGCAAGTGTTAGATCTTGGTGGGTGTTATCTGATAACTAGCACTGGACTGTTACTTATTGCATGGGGGTTGAAAAATTTGAGGGTGTTAGACCTCCGATCCTGTTGGAACGTTTCTGATCAAGGCATCAGTCATTTGGCAGGCCTTAATCGCGATACTGCCGATGGTAATTTGGCGTTAGAACATTTAGGACTCCAAGACTGCCAAAGGTTATCAGACGAGGCCCTCAAACATGTCTCCATGGGTCTGACAGGGCTCAAAAGTATCAACCTTAGTTTCTGCATTAGTATAACAGACAGTGGACTGAAACATCTGGCCAAAATGGCATCTTTACGAGAACTGAACCTACGATCATGTGACAACATCACAGACATTGGGATGGCATATTTGGCAGAAGGTGGGTCTCGAATTACGTCCCTTGATGTGTCTTTTTGTGAAAAGATTGGTGACCAGGCCCTTGTACATGTATCCCAAGGATTGTTCAACTTGAAATCCCTGTCCCTAAGTGCGTGCCAGATATCAGACGAAGGGATCTGCAGAATTGCCAAAACATTGCATGATCTCGAGACATTGAATATCGGTCAGTGTAGTCGTATAACGGACAAAGGCTGTTTTGCAATATCGGAAAATCTAAAAAATCTTAGATGCATAGATTTGTACGGATGTATACGAATAACAACATTGGGTCTGGAGAAGATCATGAAGCTCCCGAAATTAAGTATTTTGAACCTTGGACTTTGGCATATTAGGTGAAACACAGCACCGAGGTTCAGAGAGGCCTCGCTCGATTTTTTTGGACATTGCTGTGAACTTTCTCGTATATTTTTTTTTTTTTCAGAGAAAAAGAAAATATTTACTACACTACCTCTGCTTTTATTTGCATTCCGTATAATTAAAATGCAGTGAAAAACAAAAAACAATTTTAAAAACAAATGCAATGAAGAAAAAGTGCTCAGTTTAGTTCGTAAGGCATGACGTTAAAGGTGATATGTACAGATGAAACTGAAGAAAAAACAAAAGCTTATGTGATTGACGTCCCCCCTCCTCCTCCTGTACTTCTTCTTCTTTATCTGTTATAGTGTATTTAGTGAAACCCGTGTAGCTGTAGTTGTGCTTATGAAGAAAAAACAATAGTTGTTTCCAACTATTACGTACCCAGTTCATGAAGAAGCCTGTCAAAAAACAAAACAAAACATAGCCCAGTCAGTGAGTGAGTGCTGGTGTGTTCCTTTCTCATTTATTATTCTTACATAAATAAAAAAAATCAAATATTACTCGACTACAAGTAATAATAAAATTACCAACAACATTTAAAAAAAGAAAATCCCTCCCATTTTCAAAAAAAAAAGTGAAAACGAATCTCCCCCCCCCAAAAAAAAAACATAGTTGAACATGCAAGGAAACAAAAAATCGTTGTGTACAGTTTTTTCTTCTTCTTTGGAAGTGTTACGCGCGTGTGTGTGTGGGTGTGTGAGGAAGAGAGAGAGAGATATGCCTATAATTTTTGATGCGTGTGACAAAATAAGTTCTTGTATTAATTCCGATATTGTTAAAAAAAATACCTAGTGTGTTACATTTTGAAAAGTGAGTTTTAAAAATATAGGCTATATTTCAAGAAAAGGAAACAAAATGAATCAAATTACTATAGTGAGAAAAATATTTGTTGTGAATCAGATTTTTTTTACAAAGAAAACAAAAGTGAAGGAATCTAAATTATATTACTACTATTATTATTACTTCCGTGTATTATTTTGGAAGTGTGTAGTATGGCTTTTTTTTTTGGCATATTTTAAACAATTCCATATTTAATGTACAACCGTGTACAAAAATATATTACGTATCCCTCAGCTTATTTTCAAAAACCCATCTATGTACATGCTTGCACCTGTAGTTTTGAGTTGCATACATTCTCAAAATTTCTGCAATTCTGTCTGCAGGTGATTGTATATATATATAGTTTTTTTTTTTTTTTTTTTTAAGAAAAAGCTTGAATGGATAATTAATTATTTCTGTAACACGGTTGTTTCTACCATTATATAAATATTTGGAAAGCATTTCACAACTTGAGTGCTGTACATTGTTTCTCAGCTAAAACATTGACCAAAAGTAAACATGAAATGATCGTTTTCTTTCTTTTTTTTTTTTTTAGTTCAGAAAATTTTAATTTTCCGTCTATTTCATATTTGACGATGCATATTTAACAGTCCACTTCATATTGGGAATGTATTGTAAAGTGAACGTAACCCCTTCCCCCCGCCCGGAAAAAGTACAAATAAAACATTTTTCATTGCATATTTAGAAAACAATTTGTGGAAAATATTAATCATGGAACTGATGCTATGATTTTATTATATCCCTAATTAATAAAATTAAATAATAGCTTTGCAGTGCAAACCACGCATATTAAATGACTAGCCAAATGATTTTTAAATAGGTAATGTGTGTTCAATACCTTGTCTCCCATTACTGTCATTTGCTGTCTTTTAATATCGGAATGCAAAGCATGTATCTCGACAATTATCTGAATTCGAACCAAGGCTGCGTCAACCCATATGGAGGCCCGGGGCTAATATATATGACTCCTGCTGAATTCACCTAATACTTTTCTGTAAAAGTACAGTAGGAAAGTTGAGGGAATATGTTTCATATTTTTGGTCACATTGTATTTTATGATGATGATTGGACCATCATGATTTTTCTATTTAGATAACCAATGAGATTTAGGTCACAGTGGAGTCCCTTCTCCACCTGGAGTCCCAGGGCTATAGGCCCTCTAGGCTTCATCCCCTTAATCCGGCCCTGCAAGTCACAAACCTATAATCAGATTCAGATAATATTTTAGTGCATCTGGGTGGAGTTCTCTTTCTTGTTATCGAACAACGTGCGAAATGGTAACAGTCGAAGTTGAGGGGGGAGGGGATGAGGAATGTAAGAAAAAAAATCTTTGCATTAGAATGTTTTGACATAAAGAGAATTCACATAATTCAACACCCGTAATTATTAAACTATGTAATGTTAAGGAATACTACAAGTTCACACATACAGATAGAATATGAAATAACATGCCAACTTGTGATGAACGAATAGTGATACTTAATTGAACCCTTTTTCCGTAAGTTGTTAGTGTCGAGGAATTTTCTTCCAGCAACAATAAGTGAGATGATTCCTTCCAGGATTTTACACCCCGCTACTACCGAAAAAAAAAATAATAAAATAAAAAAAATCTGAACTCGTCACAAGAATTACAATTTACTTGTCAAAATTGTATACTATGCTTTCCGGTTGGTGTTATGTCTTTCTATGACGATAAACATATTCACTTTCCTTTATAAATAGTAAATAAATAGTATAACCAAGGCATGAGAAACAGTTGCGATACTGTAAGCTCAGTTATACTGAAACATGTGAGACAAATCTAAGAGGATTCACAAACTTCGCACAGCAAAATGTTTTTCTTTCTTTTTTTTTTCCCTAGTTAAATTACCTGTTACATATCCTTGTGCATTATTATATCTTATAATTAACCATTCCAATGCGATTAAGTTACGTTTTGTACTTCAATACCTTGTGGTTAGTCAGCTGAGATACAAAGTTAAATGCAGAAACAACCCTTGCACGATTCGTGTTTGTGCCCTTGTACACTCTATGGCAAATTCCTACATTTCCGATCTCATTGTTAGATAAGTTTGTACAGTACAGTTTCCAATATTCATAGAATCATGTCGATTATTAAAAAGTAAAAAAATAATAATAATAATAATAATAATAATAATAATAATAATAATAATAATAATAAGTTTGAAGGCAGGAATCATTATTATTATTATTATTATTATTATTATTATTATTATTATTATTATTATTGAAAATAATTTGTTTAAGTTTTCCCTAGAAGCGAATTCTCACAACATGAAAGGGAATTGAAAAAAAATATTCACTGAGTTCAAATTTTATCCAGAACAACACATAAGCCTGCATGAATATGAAATTTTGCTTATGATTTTCACCGTATTTTGTTGCTGTCCTTTCACATGTCTTCACAACATTTAAAATGAAAAAAAAAAGTATGTATAAATGCAGAGTGGTTACAAAAATGATCCAGTATAATAGGACAATGCAATCTTACCCATTATTTTAAAAATTGTGTAAATTACAGAATTGATTTGGTTTTGCATCATGATTTAGCAAGTAGGCCTATAAGGGATATTATTAAATCTACAGCAAACTTTAGCATATTATCATAGAAAAAAGGTCAAATCACATATGAATATGAAGTATTGCACATCCAAAAAGTAGGCCTTATCTAATTGACGTTATTGAATATACCTATTCATCTTTGTTTATTGCCCCAATGAACTTATATGGGATATTATTTTTTCTGTTTATTCAGAGTTGAAATATAAATATAATGGTTTAAATTTTACTTATTTCTTTTTCAAATCCATTTAAATGCCCCCTCCCCCCGCGACTGCTTCGTGAAAATTACATTTTCATTGTATATAATTTTCAACATATAATAAATCAAAATTAAGTACTATATCCAAATATGAAATTTACAGTATGTCCAATGTAAATTCGATTTTGAGATTAGCGAGGGACTAAGAACTACATTTTTGAATTAAAAGATCCAATATATTTGGATCAAACATTTTCTTGTACGCCTTATATCCGGAGATATACATATAGTGTGGCTAAACCCAAACTATCACTGAACTCAATATGATGTTCTTATTCCGTTTAAAATAATAATAATAATAATAATAAATAAGGGCCGTTCAAAAATTCTGTAGCCTTTGGTCCAAAAATTAATTATTGGCCAAGGTGGCAATCTTTTGATACATTTTTTGTTTATTATTCCTAATTAAAATCCCATTTCGTTTCACAGAAAACTGAAAAAATAATTTCCCATATAAATCAATAGGCTAAAACAGTAAAGCTGATGTGTAGGTTTATTCAAAGTTTGATTGGAATTTCAAAAATTTGGTTTAAAAGAAATTGAAATATTAGACAAAATCCTTCAAAAGAAGATAGAAATTAATCAAAATTAAAATGTTTTCTTTCTAAAACAGCTGAGAAACACTGTACCGTACTCTTTTATTTTCTCGCATATTCTGTTTCTAAGTAATTTTACAATTTGTCTAAGATGTTTAAGTTCGTGAAAGAAAAGGAATCAAATAATACAATACACCGAAGAAATTATCGTGAATAAAGTAAATAAATTTCGGACTTTTTTATATACATATAAATATATTTAAATCGAGTCTTAATACATTTATCGCCAACAAAAAGAAATGTTAAGAAATTGTCTTTTTTTTTAATGTAAATAAATAAATACCCACCCACGTTGTTGCCAAAGAAAACTTAAAAAATATTGTTCTAAAACAATGAGAAAACAACATTTTATTCCGCTTCCCACCTAAGGTTATTCTAATTCCAATTGGCCTAATCCATTTTTAAAAATTAAGAGGTCTAATCACTGCGAAATTGAAATACCGCTGATTTTACAGTAATTATGTGATATCTTCAAATAGATAACAAGATAATCGAAATATGGAACAAAAGCTCGCTGAGCAATATTATTTTGCATGAGGTACCGTTATCACGAGTCACAAGTAGCTTTCCGTTTGCAGCTATTTAGAAACGCGAAAATAAATGTCGATTTTCTAAATGGCTGGAAATTGAAAGCAGATCAGTGAGTCGTGATAACGGTATCTCATGTAAAATAATGTTGTCTAGGGCGCTCTTGTTCCACATTTCGATTATCTTGCTTCCTATTTGAAGATATTACATAATTACTGTAAAATTAGCGGTATTTTAATCTCGTCGTGATGGAGCCTCTTAGAAAAATACCTTTTCGCTTTAAAAAAAACTGTAAATAATGATAGCAAAATATAATGTGGCTGTTAAAACTACTATATTTTTGTTAAAAAATGAATATTACGAAAAAAGTAAAATTTCGATTGTCTTTTTTTGCAAGGGAGGGACATTGTGAAGTATTTATTATTATTAAAAAAAGTGCAGTTGGCAATAATTATACGAAAAGAAAATAAATAAATATTACTGAAGGAAGTTGATTTTTTGTGTACGTCTTTCCTTTGAGTACAACAGTATACACGTAAATACTGTGTGTACGGTTCGTGTTTGTATATGTATGTATGTGTATGTACTAATACGTAAAAAAAATAATATGTATGTGGTACATGCATCAATTTACTTACATGCATATGCTTTTTCTGTTCTTTATTTCTCTTCTTATAAACAACGTAAGTTAAAACGAATAAATATGTATGATGGATGTTATACTATACATATATATATCTTGAATACATAACTATATTTTAGGAAAAGACAAAGACAGTATAATTGATTTAAATAAAGCAGACAATTGAAATATAATCGGTATTTTCTTCTCTAATTAAATAAAGTAATTATAAAACAGATTTATTTAAATACAACTAGTGTATTATAGTGCTTTCGTTATTGGTCTTCGTGCGAGATTATTTAAGATAAGAGTCACACAAGCAAAATTCACTCATATTTTCCGTTTTTTTAAAAAAAAAGTTTGGAGAGCACAGCTTCTTAGGACAGTTGTTCTCAACCGATGTGTCCGCGACGCACTAGTGTGTCACACAGCCCCCCTAAAGCGTGTCCCGAAATTTTAGAATTTAAAAATCATGAAGAATTTAATAATAATTAGATAAAATCGAAACAGATTGTACCAGTCAACATCTCCAATGGTAGCAATAATGCTCAGTGCTACATAGCCATTATAAAAACTAATAAATTTCACTATTGTAATAGATATTATTTATAATAATAATATCAAATATGTGTTTGATGATGTCCTAGATGTTGTTCAGTAAAGTGTGTCGTCAATCAAAAAAGGTTGAGAACCACTGCCCTGGGATAGAGAAAGTACCGGTACTACGAAATGTAGACTGGAGTAAGTTTTGAGGATGATGTTATCTTTAGTTTAGAAATGCCTGATAGTAATGTTATCATGCATTTCTAAACTGACATTTATATTTTCAAAAATCTTACCACTGTGTTACCTCATAGTACTTGCTATATCATAAGGAGTTGTGTTCTCCAAATTATTTACAATTTTATTTTTTTTAAAAAAGAAAAGAAAATGGCTTCATTCTCAGTTGAAATGAATCTTTAAAGTTGAAATGTTCAATTCCTGCACCATTTTCGTTTCTTAGCCCATTGGTTTATATAGAGGATTAGTTTTCTATTCTCTTTGAAATCAATTATAATTGTAATTGTGTCATTTGACTGATTACGTCTTCAAGTCCAATTAAAATGTCTTGCTTTTCTCAAAAATAAATTTGCATTACTTATAAATTTAATTTTACGGAAATCAAATTTGATTATTAAATGTTAATAATAAATATATCACAAAATTTAATTTTCACGTAATAGATTTACAATAAACAGGTATTTGAATAGATTTGAGGGAGGAAAAAGACAGTACAAACAAGCCAATTAAAATTCTAGTTCATTTCAAAGAAAAAAAAAATTCCCTATATAAATCAATGGGCTTAATAAACAAGTACGTATAGTGCGTGCAGGCATTTAACACGTTAAAATGTGTCCTGAATAGGAAATAACTATAACTTAAAATCTTGCCACACTGCTTTGTTTTTTGGTTTGTGTTTCGAGAGAATTTGTAAGTCACATCAAATACAAAATTCAATTTAAATTTGGAGAACACAGCTACCTAGGTATATAGACTGTACTGTAAAAAAAAAAAAATAAAAAAAAATAAAAGTTTTGGACGTGCTGTTTTGAGCTAAGAAATCTTGTATAGCTTAACGAAAATAACGCTAATCATGTATTTCTGGGCTGAAATTAACATCTTCCAAGACTGGTTACTGTATATTTCGTAGTACTTTCTGTATCCAAGGAGCTGTGCTCTCCAAATTTATTTACAGTTATTTTTCTTTTTAAAGAAAAATAGCGTCATACTTAGCTGAAAGGTCCCTTAACATGTATGATGGTTGCCAACTGGCCGGAAATATTGCTGTTATTTTGATTAAAGTCGGTGACCGGTACGAACTTTTTACCAGCTCCTTTATGACCGGTTTTTCAAATTTGTATCTAGTTCGAAGTATATATTTTAAAAAGTAACTTCCATTCTGTGAATCCAAAACTGTCACCTTTCACCATCTATTAACGATTAATATATTTTGTTCATCAGTTAGAGATGATAGGGACTGTATCAGGGAAAATTTAAAATTTACTTGTAAGGAATTTTACACATTTATTGAGAGTTGACTTCTTAAAGCAGTTTCATGTAGTTGAAGTATTAAGTTTAAAGAATAAATTTCATTTTCCAATCCAAAATTGTCTAGTAAAGATTAACATACTTTTGTTCATCTGTTTCGATAATTTTAAAAAAGTGGCAGTTACTGGTAAATACAATAAGATGATCAATGCCGACTTCAGTTACTCATTTATAGCACAATGTATCTATTAAGCTTACTAATGAATATACTAATGATATGCAGAATACAGGTGCTAATGCACTTTTGTTCACTATAGTACATTTCCTTTTCATGGATGGGTCCGAACAGAGATACCGTACTTTACACTTACACCTATATCATAGGGAATTTTAAAGAGGGCGCCATTTTTTTTATATATTGCAGAGTTGGCAACCCTATGTAGGAGAAACCTTATCCCTCTAACACCCATCAGTCTTAAATATTTTGTAGTAATTCCACAGTATTATGTAGCCTTTAACGAAGAAAAAATGTCTAAGCATGAGACATATACCAATAGACAGCTCTTATTGAGGTGTACAAAATAATATGATTGAGCATAAATCCTCATGCGTAGTTTACGAGATAATCGAAAAACTCATTATATGACACTAAAAAGTATGTCGTTTGCTGTCAATAATTAATTGTTGGTTTGTAGTGTTGTTGGTGACAGTGATTCACTAATTACTACTTTTGATTTTAACAGCATCATACACTTAATGAGATACTTTGAGTTATTTACTTGATATTGAGTGCTTGCTTCTATTTGTCTTACGTTCCATCTTTATTTATTAATGTCAATTACTGGGATAAGGCTCTATTATGTAAGGTTAGTGTATAAAAAGCTCGACTATAGATGACATCACGTTTCCTCTATCTTTCCCACGTATTTTCTAGAAAGTGCCAATATTCTCAACAGTTCAATCAAATTCAAGAGACTGATATTCAAGCTTTACTCATACAATAAACAAATTGAATCAACAATATTAGATAATAATCTGTGCACTTTTCTTTCATTGTTGAGAGATTTTCTTTATTGAAAGCATGTCTCTGATAGAGTAAAATTAAGTGCTCTCTTTGCCCATATAATAAACAAATTCAATCAACAGTATTAGACAATAATCCATGCACTTTTTTTTTTAATATTTTGTTTCTTTCATTGTTGAGAGATTTTCTTTATTGAAAGCATGTCTCTGATAGAGTAAAATTGAGTGCTCTCTTTGCCCATATAATAAATTCAATCAACAGTATTAGACAATAATCCATGCACTTTTTTTTAATATTTTGTTTCTTTCATTGTTGAGAGATTTTCTTTATTGAAAGCATGTCTCTGATAGAGTAAAATTGAGTGCTCTCTTTGCCCATATAATAAATTCAATCAACAGTATTAGACAATAATCCGTGCATTTTTTAAATGTTTTGTTTCTTTCATTGTTGAGAGATGTTCGCATTATTTTTTCCAAGAGGGGGCAAAAGATTGACACGAAATCGTAGTCACGAATACATACACACGTACACACTTTGATGCATGCGGGCTTATAATACATCATATAAAATAATTATTTAAGCACATGTCCTTATTAACTACAGTACAGCGAATAAACTATATTACTATTTTTTGATACAGTATTTAATATAAATATATTAGTATGTTTTCACATGAATTTTCAAGAACCGAACACCTTTCGAAAATCCAGGTGGAAAGGATAACTGCTGTCACTGCAGGTTTCCATGTTGTGAACATTTTTTATTTTGAATTTGAATTATTTTTGAATATTGTCGCTCTCTACAAAGTACAGAGGAAACGTGGTGCCATCAATTTACTATATAGTTAAGCCTTGGCACTCATCTTAGATTACCTTTTCCCATTAAAGTTACATACACATGGTCGAGCAGAGCATCCTCCGACCGATAACATTAGAATTAAATCCCTGTTGTATATATATAATAGTATTTTTGGACGGAAAAACATAATATTAATTGATTTAAATCTGAGCCTTACTTTCTCAGAAACTTATCATAGGTGAAAGGCTTTTGCAACACTTCTTTCCTTCTTGTTCTCTGAGGAAATTTTAGTCGTACAAGAGAAAAGTAACTTAAAAATTTGGGGAACACAGCTCTCTGGAATACACACGATACTACAAAATTGATTGCTGGATTGATTTTGTATTTACGTCGTTAGCAGCGAGGCGATATAGGACAAGACTGTGGGATCTGAATCCACTACAGTGCGCGGAATTGAATCCGAGACTTTGCACGCCAATAGCACAAATGCTATAGCCACTGAACTAGCGAAAAGGAAAGAACTACTATGAAATAATGTAAGATTTTTGCACGTGTTATTTTAAGCAGAGAAATATCTCATAATTATATAGTAACGAAATAACGTTATCATGCATTTCTTAGAGTGAAAATATCATCTTCAAAACTCGTTACCACTATACTTCATAGTTGTTCACGTATATCATAGGAAGTTGTATTCTCCAACTGTTTCTGTTTATTTTGAAAAAGGAAAATGGCATGGATTTTAGTTGGAGTGATTCCTTAAAATGTATGATGAATATCAAATATCTTTTAAAAGAAACGGAAAATAACACAATATAATTATTTAAATGCAATTATTACTTTTTGAAAAAAGCTTATCATAGATAAAATGTGTTGCCACACTTCTTCGTTCTTTGTCTCTGCTTGAGAGATGCAAACTAACTTTAAATATTAGAAATATGTATCTCTGGTACATAGAAGGTACTGTGAAATTGGTTGGTTGATTTCTATTTACGTCCTGTCAATGAGTCTATATACAACAAGGGGATATTTTAAAGCGAAATTTGAACCACTATAGTGCATTCGATGCTCTTACACTGAGGATCGAACCCGAGTCCTCCTGCACCGAAAGTACAAGTGCTGAGACACTAGACTAGGGAGGGGGGCGTACTTTGGAAGACTAGTAAAGAGTTGGGATTCGTTAGTTTTAGCTGAAAAATACCTCATAATAACGTTATCGTGTATTTCTCAACTGAAAATAACATCTTCAAAACTCTTTTCCACTCTTTCATAATATTTCATAGTATTCTGTAAAAGAGTTAGGTTCTCCAGATGTTTCTAGTTATTTTGAAAAATGAAAATGGCACTGATTTTAGTTGAAATGATTCCTTAAAGTGAATTCTAAAATGTTGCGTACACAAGAGCATTTTACAAGAAAAGCAGTGGAACTGATTTTAGTAAAGTAAAGAACTGAAATCTGGTAATTACTTTTAAAAAAGAAAGGTAATCGAAAGTGAAAAGATCTTGCTGCATTGCGTTCATTATTGGTCGCTGTTAAGAGAGAATCACCATGGTTCAGACTGGATTTCTTTTTCCCAATGAAAGACAACTCATCAAACCAAATTATTTAATGTTTTTGAGCTTTTGCAGAATTTATTATGAAACTTTTTATTCTATTAATACGTGGATTTTAGTTGGAATGGTTCTTACAATGTATGATGAATGTAATGCCATCATCATCATCATAGGTATTCTGCCTTTATTGGCAGGTCACTTGCTGCAGCTGAGAAGCTTCCATGCTCCACGGTCCTCCGCTAACCTCTTCGTCTTCACGTATGATCTTTCTGTTTTTACATAATTCATTAATTGTAGTCTCCTTCGCCCCCTCGATCTCTTTCCCGCAACCATACCCTCTAGGACGTCCCTCATGATACAATCTCTTCTTAGGCAATGTCCCAACCAGTTTCTCTTCCTCTTCCTAATAATATCTAAAAGTGTTCTTTTCTCACCCACCATTTCTAACACTCTCATTCGTTTTCCGCTCGACCCAACTAATTCTCCACACCCACATTTCGAAGGCTTCCAGTCGATTTTCGTCACCTTTACGTAATGTCCACGTTTCCGCCCCATACAGTACAACACTCCACACGAAGCATTTTATGAGTCTTTTTCTCAACTCTTTATACAAGGTCTCACAAAACAGACTTTTCTTCCTCCTAAAGGCTTCTTTCGCCATTTCTATCCTTGCTTTTATTTCACGTTCACACTTCATGTTATTACTAAGAATACTCCCAGATATCGAAAACTATTCACTTGTTCTATTTTCTCCCCTCCTACTTTTATATTTGACACAGACCCCTTCGTTCCAATCACCATGGTTTTTGTCTTTCTAACATTTATTTTGTTAGAAATAATGTAGAAGAAATGTAATGTTGTGCCTTGCATATATACCGGTAACAGTATTTTCCAAAAATAAAATTTTAAAAAAATGTCAGTATAATTGATTTAAATAAAGCGGAACACAAGATAAAGCTTCATTTCATAAGGAAATAACGTTGTCATGTATTTGTCAGCGGAAAATGACATATTCAAAATACTTACATTTTTTTTACTTCGGAGAATTGTGCTTTCCACATTTATTTGGAATTATTTTAGAAATGGAAAAGAAAAATGACACTGACTTTAGTTAGAGTGCTCCTTAAAATGTCTTAAATTATCAAATCACTTCCGTGTATCGTGTATAATATAGTATAATTGATCTAAATAAAACAGACAGTTAAAATCTCAACAGTGCTGTTCGAAATGCTAATCTTAGGTCTTGCAATGCTGTATTCGCTGTTCTTCGTTTGAGAAATGTAAGTCATACAAAGTAAAATAAACTTGAAATTTCCAGAACAGAGTTTTTTGGGCCATAGACGATTATTTGATTCGTCTAGAGTAGTAATCGTTTTGGACATGTTATTTTCAGCTCTGGAAAATATTTCATATAATCATGTCATAACGAAATAACGTTAACATATGTTTCTAAGCTGAGAATAACATAATCAAATTATCGCTTTATTTCATAATCTTTTTCTATGCATGTAAGAGTTGTGTTATAAAAAAAATGAATGATCTTTTATTGGAAAAAGAGAAAAAATGTCGCGCAATTTTAGTTGCAATAAACTTTAAAAGCTCCCAGCAGATTTGCTCCCTTTTCCCTCAAAATCAGAGGCGGACTGGGAATACAAGGGCCCATTCGGAGAATGATCCTTAAGGGCCTTGACAAATACCGAGTTGATCTGGAGTCTGGGACCCCGTCAATATTTGTGCACTATTGTATAGGCATACCGAATTAGAAACCCCATCTTGCTATCCCCTTCCTCTTTATCGACTCGAACTTAAAAAAAAAAAAAAAAAAAAAAAAATGATTGCATTAGCAATGGAGACATCCTTCTACTCGAGTTTTGAAAACAAATAAAAATAAAGATTTGCAAGAAAGGAAAAGTGCGTTTCTATTGGGGTTCAGTACTTCCCGTGTACTTTATATATATATATATACGAAAAAAATGCCCCAATCTAATGCCCTGTTAATTCCCGCAACTTTGTAATGTCTTTGTTCCGTGGAAATCCATGAAAATCCTCCTACAGCAGCCCTGGCCACGGCGAGCAGATAGTGGAAAATCTCCTCGTGAACGCTCACGAGCATTCTACGAGCAAATACCATTGTTCGTGCTTCGTGAATCTTCGGGTTTTGTCCTTAGAGGAGCGGAAGTGTTGTCAACCTTGGCGGTAATCACTAGCTTACCAAATAAAAAAAAAGTATGTATGGTAACTGATTGCCATTTAGTGTATAGTGTTTTTTACAATGTGGTAACCGTTAACTATAGACAACACAAACTTGTAACAGCAATCAAATGATAAACTATGTACGTTCCTTTTCTTCTTTTTTCTTTTCTTTTGTTAAAGAAGGATGTGGTGGAACCAAACCATCGCTTACATTTATAAAAATTTGCCAGTTTGCCCAATGGAAAACCAGTTTTCAATATATATATATTATCAAGTTCTTAATCCGAGTGTGGGTATGTTGTTTCGCTTTTTAGGAAAAGAGATAATCTGTTGATACAAAAAAAAAATACTGTAGCACTTGTTTGTAATTATCTAAGTATTATCTCCAGAAAATTAGCTTATGCATGTATGTGTGTACGAATAGGCTTAGCAAGGGGTTGGTTGTGGAGATTAGAAGCCACTATTACACTATCAATAGGAAGAATAGTATTTCTTACTCCACTTTTAAAGTGGGGCCGCGGTGGCTCAGTGGTAGAACGTTCACATCTGGTGCTTGGGGTCCCGGGTTCGATCCCAGCCCCCGCCAAGTGAACTTTGCGGTGGACAAACACCGTATGCGTGGGTTTTCTCGGGGTTTTCCCATTTCCTCCCACTTTCTTCATTCTATCATTTCATTCATTACTCATCATCACCGTCTCCTTTAGCCTAACCGGTATAACCGTGGGACGTAAAACCCAAAGATTTCATTTCATTTTTTCCACTTTTAATGTTACTTTGATCGCAAAGAATCAAACAAAATATTAAGAGAGCCAAAGAGATTTTCCATTTTTAAGAGTGACCATTAGTGGGTACCATTAGTTTTTTTTTTTTTTTTTTTTTTTTTAACAAGGAGTGTCTTTTTAATAAGGAAAAATATATTGTCCCTGGCTGGTTGCTTGCCGGTGGCTTGTTAAAAGTGAAAAAGAATGTTAAATCATATCAACGACTGAAGCTACATGCTTGTCTTTCTTCGATAGTTACTGACTGGTTTTGAAAGTCACGATGTTGTAGGCCTACTGTAATAGCGTAAACTTGGAAGGGAACGTTCCAACTGAATGATACGAACAATTATTCCCAATGTCTTGAACATGAAACGTGGATTGCACGGATAACGCTTAAAGTGGGCTGAACTGCACTGGGATTTCCTTCCGGCAAATTAGTGTTTGGTCGGAACTCAGTTCTTCTGTGTAATTGTCTCTTAACAACATTTGAACATTTCTTTTAGATAATAATATCTAACTAACTCTATGGCCTATGGAACCCGAAGGTTCAATGCGGCGGTTACAACATATTTCCACTAACTTCTGTCCTTAGCCAACTGGATCCAGTTTCTACTCTGTACTCTTATTTCTGAAAGATCCATCTTAATATTGTCTTCCCATCTACGTCTAGGTCTTCCTAGTGGTCTTCTTCCAATTGGGTTTTCAGTTAAAATTATGAAAGCATTTCTAATTTCTTCCATTCTGGCTACACGGAATGGCCACCTGAGCCTTCTACACTTAATGACCCTAACAATGTTAAGTGAGCGGTATAAACTATGCAATTCCTCGTTATGAATTTCCTCAAATCCCCATTTTCATCCGTCTTTGGTCCGAATACTACTACTACTACTATTAATAATAATAATAATAATAATAATAATAATAATAATAATAATAATAATAATAATAATAATAATTATAATACGCATTATTATTATTATTATTATTATTATTATTATTATTATTATTATTATTATTATTTTCAACCTCCCGTCGTTCTGCTATCAATCTAGCAACGAAAGGCGTTCACAACTTAGCAAACGTGAAGCGAGTGACAAGTTACAGACCGAGTGCTAATGTAATGCAATGTCACGAATTGTGTAAGCAAGCTAAAAAAAAGGCCTGAAACAATTCGTTTCCGATTTTTGCAGTCGTTTTTACGTCTGTAAGCTGACATGTTTAATATTCGTTTCTTTCTTTCTTTCTTTCTTTTTCATTTGTTAGTTACTTCAACGCTAACTGTAACCTCTATCATGCGTCTTCCTAGATCAAAAAACGTACCAATTTTATTTCCTGCAGTGTTTTCGCGTCACTGCTTTCGAAATGGGGAGGGGGAGAGCACACCTGCACATTTCACGCTTGCGTCTGCTCAATGCTTCAACATCGTGCAAATTTGTGACCAGGCTTGGCCGTAGGTTTTTTACCATCATGTGTGGTTGGCAACACTTATCGGATGCAGTGGAAGGGGCGGAGCTACCAACACCTGTGCTCACCTGTTCTTATCTTCGCTCGTTGTCGCTCACGCTTCGGCTCCGGGAGCCAATTCATGGGCAGGCCTGTCCTACAGTAAGGAAACCGTGTTACACATAGAGTTGGAAACGCGAATTGTGGCATGGGAAAGAACCGGGTCCCCTGAGCACAGTGATGTTAGAAATCGCTCCCGTGGTCCGAATCCCAAGAATTCGGGTCCCACATGTTTGGACTCAGGTTCCCTCTATTCGATATCAAAGATATTGCGCTGTCCCTTACTGACATGTAGCATCGCAATATTGTCTTGTAATGTTCGGTTGAATACCATTCATTCAGGATAATAAAGAAACTTACTTTTGTGAACAAACTGCATGGAGAATATGGCATGAACATCCTTTGGGGCCCAATTTCTTGGGCTTCGTGCCCCGGGTCAGAGTTACGACATCATCGGTGTGCTCAGGGGACCACGACCTTTCCATTGTCATCTCTCACATCCAAGAACTACATATTTCTTGATGAATTGATGAAACCCAAGTTGGAAACTTCTGGGGCTCTGGGACTTCATATGTTATCGATTGCACATCACATTATTAAATAAATAAATTATGGACGAGATTGCATTTTCGAGCTAATAGAACAACAGACATGATTACAGTTTTTAAATTATATATATATATATATATATATATATATATATATATATATATATATATAAGCTTCAAATTCTTCGACAGAATTCGCGACGGCAGAAGATTTTGAACTGAATAATAACACGAATTCCCTGCTTTCAATCGACATTTAATTTCATCGTAAATAGACTACGGTTTTCGTCTGTTGTGAGGCCTCATCCCGGCGAAATTCAATATTATTTTGCGTGAGGTACCGTTATCACAAGCAAGGTGACCAGAACTTTTACTTTCAAAAACGGGACACATACGAATCGGCGAGGGGGGGGGGGTGACTTGCACATTGCATTTTGGGACTCAGCAGTGTTTTCAATTTACAAAATACACAAGTAAGAATGATAACACAGCGTTCCCACTCAACTCCCACTTGAACCACAGAACACTCAATTCTCATTTGAATATTTAGAAGTTCTAGGCATGGCTGAACCTTCCCAATGCGTGTTAGTACGGAAGAGTGTAGAATTAGCAATGGTCATTTATATTTTGAATAATAATTACGGGACACCTGCGTCATGTTTGCTTAAAAACTGGACATTTAGGCGTCCCGTTTGAGAATCAGAAAATAACGGGACATCGGTTGAAAATAAGGGACTGTCCCGGCTAAAACGGGACGTCTGGTCACCTTGATCACAAGTCATCTAGTGGCTTTCCGTTTTCAGCCGTTTAGAAACGCGAAAATAAATTCCAATTTTTAAAATGGCTCGAAATCGAAAGCAGATAAGTGAGTCGACAGTATCCCATGAAATATGATATTGTCTAGGGCGCTCTTGTTCCACATTTCGATTATCTTTTATCTATTTGGAGATATTACATAATTACTGTAAAATTAGCGGTATTTTAATTTCGCCGGGATGAGGCCTCGTAATATTAATCCTAGATATTTGAAGTAGTAAATAACAATAATGTAAATGACTAACACGAGACTAAAATTTGTAGATCATATCATCTTAGAACTTGTGCGTACTAATGCCATTATTTGTTTGTACTTTTAGTGTACACACTTCTAAAAACCCATACTATTTCATTCCACAGTAAAACTTGTTTATTTATTAAAGTACGCTGACAATCATTGGTTCCATAAAATTGTCCAAATTATTGGCCAATTTACAGGATAGTGAGAACAGCAGTGGAGGTTATACTATTGGAATTTTAAGCTATAATATGGGAAAAAATGTAACAGCATATAACCTATCCAATTAATTATTATTAGTACAATTTTGGAGTACATAAGTGAGGTCTGGATTGTTTTGGTAGGCTTCTTCCCCTCCCCCTTTCTGTGGTTCTTAAGATTTGTGACCAAATTAAATAGGTAGTCAATGTAAAGAGGTTTTAAGGGGCCACTACAATCATAGAATTTTATCCATTAACGTTTTTGTTTGGACTAAATAATAGGGTGTATTGCCACCTTTTTTTTTTTTTTTTTTTTTTAGTTTAACGTCTCATGCTTATGCACGGAGGCTAAGAGGGACGATGATTATAATAAAAATCGAAATCTTGCAATAAACAAATGGGGGAAACGAGATAACCTCGAGAAAATCTATACACACAGGTGTTTGGTCACTATGAAGCTCACTTGTTGAAAGCTGAGATCGAATCAAGGGCCCCACGCGCCAGATGTGAACACTATATCAGTAAACCACTGCTGCCCATCATGCGCGCCGACTACGTGGGTGAACCGAGGCTCCAGCACCCACACAAATAATCTTGCTGTGCACCCACAAGATTTTTGGTTTGTACCGGGGTTTGAACCCGTTTCTCCTACGGTTAAGTCAGTCGTGTTACCGAATGAGCTAGAATAGCCCCAACTTATCCTTATATTACAGGTACATTTTACTTTATCACAGCATATCCCTTTATGAAAGTGTTCATAAAAGATTTTACTTGCAAGGAAATCAATCAAAAAATATGGAGACTTCTCTCAAAACATATAACTCGTCCGGCCATTGATATGCACCCACATAAATTTTGAAAAGTCGGCGCCGTAGCTGCCCATAGTGCCTATTCTTGGTCGAGTGACTTACTCACATCACCTCGGGTTCGGATTCCACTTTGTATAGTAAATCATAGAGCCTCATGAAAGAAAATATGTGCATCCAGTATATTATTCCTAATGGATGTTTGTTTCAGATTTCATTCTATTATTATTATTATTATTATTATTATTATTATTATTATTATTATTATTATTATTATTTTGGTAAAGCCCTGTGTAAGTTAGTGATCCTAGATTCAATTCCTGCTGGAGTCACAAAATTTTAGATGCTAACAAAACATCGTAAGACGTTTCTGCTGAATTACGTAAATCAGCGTTTCCCAACCTTTTTCAACTTGCGACACACTACGGGTGTTACTTGGATTCTCGCGGCACACTTATAGATATTATTTGTAAATATAAAACACAGTGGTATTTTTTCTGTGATTATTGATCTCCTTCTCACGGAGAAGAAAGCTCGAACACTGGTTTTTTCCCCGTAGTAAATCATTATGATTATTTTTCATTCTAATTTACAAATAGAAAACATTGCAATTAAATATTGGACTCAAGTTTTTAAAAATACGCTTTCTTTTTAAAAACTGTATCCAGCCTTTTACTAAGAAGGAAGATCACTAAATAACGAACGAACAAACCAATCTCTTTTACTTTTAAAACACAAATGTAGGTAATTTGTCGAAAGGATTGAATGATATTTAAATTTTCAAGTTGCGAAATAGTCTGCAACAATAAAGAAGGAATAATGATCATCACAATGACAACAAATACTTTTTCCAACATTAGAAATGTACAGAACAGTAACACGGTACGAAACTTAAAATTGTAGATTCATAGTAGAGGTTCATAGTAATGTGAAATACAAATATACATTTTTCCCTACGTTTTACAATTTGATTGCTATAAAATTAATAATTTGTTTCGATTCCTCGCGGCACACCAGCGGTCCATTCACGGCACACCGGTTGGGAAACGCTGACGTAAATAGAGAGATAGTGAACATCGGTCTAGAAGGCTAAAACACATGCAGCAGACCATACATTTAAGAGTTATCTTGTCAGACATAATGCAGCAGTTTCATTCCGAAATCAAGATTTTTTTTTTCTTTCTTTTGACGAATCAAAATTATAAAATAACGAATTTGAATTTAGAATATTCATAATGACTAAGAATAATAATATGACCAACATTTTCCTTTGGAACTTGAAATATAAATGGTTGAACTTACTAGACCAGAGATGGGGAACTTCTGGTTTGAGGTCTGCATTGACAGTGACCATTTCCCAAGAAGGCCGCATATGATAGTTTTTAATAGGCTTAATTTTTGTGGTTATTTTACAGTTACTAGTTACATTAATAACGTACAAGAAAATGTATAACACTATATTACATTATATCTGTAACTTTAGAGTTGTATTTCTTATATACTCATAATTTAACACTTTTTCACAACAGGCCCAGAAAGGCCGAACTTTGTGACTATGAAATCCCCATGCAGCCTTAAGGTCGCAAGTTTCCCATTCCTGAACTAGATTGTTGATTTAATTTTTACTAACAAGTTTAGGATTGCATCCATAGCGTTCGAGAATTTCTTGAATTAGCATACTCGTACATATGTATCAGGCGCCCACTCAGGATTTTTAAGTTAGAGTTGATTCAGACCGGGCACATATGCAAGAATTTATTTCGGGAGGTGTCCAAACTCAATATGAGAAGTTACATTAAAATGTGTAAAATTACTCCTAAAGTAATGACTGGCAGCAAAGTCAAGATTTTGGGAGTGGGTCCGGATCCCCCAGGAGTGCCAGATCCCATCCCGGTTCAGATATTAACTGCTAATTAACTAACTATCTCTATGGCCTATGGAACCTGGAGGTTCAATGCCGCGTTCGCAAAAGTTCTGTATTGGCTTCTGTCCTTAGCCAGCTGGACCCAGTTTCTACTTTGTATTGCTATTTCTGCGAGATCGTTGTCCTCCCATCTGCGCCTGGGTCTTCCTAATGGTCGTTTTCCGATTGGACTTCTATAGTTAAAACTTTGAAAGCATTCCCACTTTCTTTCAATCTGACTACATGACCTGCCCACCTGAGCTTCCTAGCTTTTACACTTTTTCGACAGTGTTCCCATCGGGAATCGAACCCGGGACAGCTTCGATGGCGAAAATATAAATATGGTGAATGCACCGAGCAAGTCGACTGTGATGAAATAGATTGCTAAATTTGAGAAAACCAGTTTGATTGTGGACATTAAACCTTGTAATAAGTTTTCACTATGACAACACGTCGTGAAACGTTCCATTCGTATACCCGTACAGAAAAACAGATGACAATAATATTCGGCACTTCGTTGAGTACTAATTGCAAGAACAGCAGATGAAAATCGTATAAAGTTCAGTGCTGTCAACGTACTAGAACAGAAATGGTGGGCATTACAAAAGTTGCGTTCTTAATGAGAAACACTATATACTAAATAATATTTAAAAATAATAATAATTCATTTTGAACAAATGAAGGTATATTTAAATAGATTCCAAGAGGAAATCAGAAAAATCACGTCCACCATGAAAATTTCATTTCATTACAAAGAAAAACAAAAATAATTCTTCGTATAAATTAGTGGACTAAAAATAACAAAGATGGCACAAAGATACTTCACACAGTTAAAATTTCCGCTCCTAAGACGAAATTACGTGCAATAACATCTAAAAACCATTCGTAAATAGTTATTTATTTCCTTTGAAGAACATTTTTCAAATTCAATATTTTTTTTATACCATTTGCCTTTATTGCTTTATCTTCTGTTTAGATTCTTACAAAAGAAATTGTGCTCATCAATGTACGAGTTAGCAGGTAATGCTTTTTAAGTAAATTGTTAAAAATTCGTAATGTGTATACAGTATTGCAGGTAGCACATTTTCTGCTATCGAGAAAAAAAAAAATACCCAGAATTCTTGCGCGACGAGACGTCACGTGGAAGAGAGCACGAAACAAACACATTGTAGGGAATACAGTGAGCGGTGTTGATGCGTTAAATTTATAAAAAATGGATAATTATTGAGACAAAAATGAATAAAAATTATAAAAAAATGTGCTGTTGCTCAATGTCCGAATTGGGGAAGAAAGATTCCAGATATTACCGCTTTTCAAAAAAGAAGTTGTTGATACAACGACAGTGGGATTCTGGGTGTAAACGCGCAGACAGAATTAATGTAAACAATGCTCGTATTTGTTTTATTCAATTTCTTACCGAAAGATTATGAGACAGACTTACAACACGAACTTCTTAAGCTACCTGTAAGAAAAAAAAAAAAACCTGCCCTCATGCAATTTCTTCTCTCCATATATTGAATTGGCATGGAAATGAATAAGAGAATATGATTTATTTTTTAAACATATGAAGTTAAAAAAAAGAACTTGAAAGAAACTTAAATAACTAGTCATAGATGCCCATCCTGTGGGACGAGCAAAGATGCTATAAAAGAGGATTTGTCCATATTGTCCTCATAACTCGGTGAAGCCGAAAAATGAGCGAGACAAACCTGATTGGCTGCTCTCTTTTCAGCCAGTAATGCTCGCTCGAAACATTAGGTTTTCCGTATACCAACACGTAGTGTTCATTGCGTTTATTCTTATTTAAATATTCGCTTTAACGTTTATAATGGTTACATATACAGCTTATGGGTTCGTGTTCATTAAGTTCATTAGGGTACGCGTTTATGAGTTTGGGTTCACTAATCTGAACTAGAGTCGGGGTCACTACCATCAACGGCCTTATGCTCAATGACGTTAGTTGGGCTTGCAATGATTTGTCGTCGGGTTCATTACCTTAAATGGGACAAGCGCTCACTATTCTCGTTAAGACTCGCTCTTACTCAAGCCCGGGTTCACATCTTCAATGAGGCTCGCGCTTTCTTGGTCCTGATCTCACATCCTTCAGTGAAGCTCGCTCTCACTAGTCTCCTTGGTGATTACACACCCTGAATTCTTTCGAGCACGCGATTATTTAGGCTCGGGGTCACTAATCTTAATTAGACTCGTGTGCTCACTCGCGTGGGCTCGCTTCCGCTAATTGGACTCGAGCTCACTCATCAATGGGGCCCAAACTCACTGACACCAGTGTGCACTAATGTGGTCTCGGGTTCATTACTTTTAGTGGGGCTCGTGCTATTTATTCTCGTTGAAGTTCGTGCTGATTTGGCACCGGGCTCATATCCTTCAATGAGGCTAGTACCAGGGGCGGATCGATCGCCTTCCCCCCCCCCAGAAGAGGTAACTTTATTGTTTCATATATATAAATAAAATCCATCCCAGAGTTTGGAGCCCTTAAAAGTAGCATTATGACAACCCACCGCCCTCCCCAGAAGTCGGTCCTGGATCCGCCCCTGGCTAACACTAACTAGGTTCCTTGGAGCTCGCGCTCTCTGATCTTTTTCGGGCGCGCGCTTACTTGGGCTGAGACTTCTACACTCACTAGGATTTGAGCTCACTGGCATTAGTGGGCTTGTACTCATTTGTGCTTGGGCTTACATCCTTCATTCAGGCTTATGCTTAGTCGGGTTCTGGCTCAGATCCTTTAATGAGACTTGCAATAATTAGCCATCTGGCACTTGCGTTTACTAATTTTGTTCGGACACATTTTCATTTGAGTTCGGGGTTATTACCCCTCATTGGGGATCGGCCACACTAATTTCAATTGTATTCCTGCGAACTAAACCCAAAAAATAGTAGAAATATATTTGAAAGCAGGAATATTTATTTGTGTAAGCAATCTCAACCTAAAATATAAAGCCCAAACAATGAAGAAACACAATGCAAAGAAAAACAAACAATGCATTCAGGGTTCTGTGACTTCCTCTGAGGGCTGCAATTAGAACTAACACTAACATTTCCTATCAATATTTAAAAAAAAAAATCTATAAAATGAGCGAATTTTAACATTTATATGTATTTAATATAATATAGCAATTTACTCTGCGTATTTGTAGTGTTAGAATTAGTAATATTTCCTCTGTAGTTTAAAAAAACAAACGGAATTAGAACATGCTCGGAGCATACAGAAAGTATATGCTAAAAGCAGAAGACGCGATTTCCTCTCTTTCGCGTGACGTCACACTTCCATCGACCAATGCCAATTCAAATCGCATATTTAGCAGCCCTTGTAATTTCTGATTTAATAATTCACTGTTTGTTTCTACATAGAAAAATAAAATTTGCTTATTATTTCCTCTGTCCTGAATATCATTTCTAATGTGAATTTTGTAACATTTAGTCGCATACATTTAGACAATTACTTAAAACATTATTTTCTCGGTGCAGATTGAGAACAGCTCGTCATAAAAATTGAAATTCCACGGTACAAATGACTGAGTACATACGAGAGGGAAGTGTCTATAAGATCTTAATTTCCACTAGCGGAATATTTGTACATAATGTAGAAAACCAAGATTTTATGTTTACAAGTGTCAAACCATGACAAGTGTTCTGACCTATACAGGTGCGCTGTTTTTATGCGATATTAGTGTTTCCTTTTTCAGTATCCCCGTCTGTGTGCATAGTCTCCGTTGCTGACACGCCTGCTTCCTACGGACGCACCCTCGCGCTCCTGCTCTGACTCGGTTAGATAGTAAGTATTAAAATATTCGCGCTTTTTAGTGACCACTTAGGGTAGGTTGGTTAGCGTTTTCTGCACTAGTTTGTGTTTTTTGCACAATCCGTCCGAACGTGTAATTATGCCCATAAAGGGTCACATCAGTTTGCATGCCTCAATCTGTAGAACTGAAGAAAAGGGTGGTGAAAGCATATGTATGGAGTGTAGAATTGTACGGATATGAGACATGGACACAACAAGAATAGGAAAAACGGAGAATAGAAGTGTATGAAATCTGGTTCTGTAGAAGAATGATGAAAATGGATGGACGGACAAGGTATCAAATGAGAGAGTATTGGAAATGGTAGGGGAAAAAAGGAGTATATTGATAAATATTTCGTGAAGATGAGGTGGGATGATGGTGGAATGGCGAAAGTGGGAGGAAACGGGAAAATTCTGAGAAAATCCACGTATATTGTGTTTGCCTACCACAAAGCCTACTTGGCAGGAGCTGAGATCCCACGTACTAGAAGTGAGCGTTCTACCACTGAGGCTCCACGGCCTTGATAGAAACCTATTTAAGTTGCCACTGTTTAACATAACTACCTGCTTATTTTGGTTATAGAAAACTGTATTAAATCACGTGTAGCCGAAGTTAGTCACAATCAAATAAAACCGCCCTATTGGATCATCTGCTTTGACAATAGTTATGTTGAATCTTAAACACAGCCCCCGACTTACACCAATAATTGATTTTATTTTATTTGAGTTTAGCGTCTCTCAGCAGCAAGACTATGTGAGACGTAGACCTACAACTTAATGTGGGATCCGAATCACATGAGCTTCCGCCGGAAATCGAATCCGGTTCTCCCACGCCAAAAGGCGCACGTGCTAACCGCCTAGCCATGATGAAGCTCAATACGTAAGAATATCTATAAGAGAACCTTTATATAAGTATATAAATTGTATACTTTTCATACCCTTATACTTTATATCCGAGTAAATACTGCTACACGATGATTTATTTATAAAATAATATTGCTGTATACTGCTTCACACCATAAGGATTTGCTATTTGTAAATATTGATTTGAACAGAGTATAGCTAACTTGAGACTGGTATAATGACTGTGGTGGGTCGGTGGTAGAGCCCTCACACCTCCGGTGCGTGAGGTACCTGATTAGATCCCAGTCCTTGTAAAGTGAATGTATACTTCCAAGGGACCTTTTTCTGGTGTCACACAAAATGTGCAACAAGACTATGATCAATCGATTTGTGTTAGTGAACGAGAAAATCCATAGGTGGGAAAAACCCTCGATCGCAACTGTTCTGTACTTGGGATCCGTATGAGGGGGAGTATGGGGCACTGGCAACACAACATGTTGTGAGACGAAATATGGAGAAAGTTCGATGAGAATATGCATAGAAGGGCAGTTAAACATATACTACAATGTGATATTACATTCGAGAATACTCTGGCAAGTGAGGGCAGAGGCGTAGCACGTAACGACAGAGAAAGGGGCGGGTAAGCGCAAGTAAAAATTGTCATATAATTGAGGAAAACGGAGAAGCAAGGTGTCAGGGGAATGGTACAGTAATAACACATGGTCAAGTAATCAATCACAAACTATAGACAGCCTGTAGACGATATTATGAAGCAGAAATTAAAGAAGGAGAGCTATGGAGTGGATTGTCCGTACGATTCCGACCCCCTCCCCTCGTAACATTCGATGTGTATAGACTGTTGCATAAATGTAGGCATTCATTTTCATATACGCTTGTCGCACATGATACTGTCTATGTATCCCGTCAACATTGCTAGGATCCGTCCTCCCCCTAAAGTCCTGACTTGCTACGTACCTGGTTGGAAGTATACGTTGAACATGAATAAGAATGATCGAGAAGTATGACTAAAAGTAACAAAGAAATGTAATGCAATATAATGGACTGCCCACGATAGATGGTTGTGTAGAAGTATTGGAAAGACCTTCATCCAGCAGTGGATGACAATGGTTGATTATAATGATATAAAAGTAAGACAACAATATACGCCCTTGTGTGAATGCACTGTAAAGCACCAAAGAAGCATAATATATTGCAGGGGAGGGATGATCCGAGCAATGTTGAGGGAATACTCTGACAGTATCACGTGCGACAAACATTAAAAAGGAATGCCTACATGTATACAACAGTCTATACACATCGGACGTTACGAGACAGTGGCGTAAGTAAAGGCTTGGGGGCCTTCCCGCAGACAGCGTGGAGTGGGGCCCCTTCTCTACGTTCCACTTCACAATTTGGAGGCCCCTGATGACTTGGGCCCCCCGCAATGTGGGGTTCTCTGGGCCCTTATTTACACCTCTGTATACGAGGGGAGGGGTTCGGACTCTATGGACAATCCCCTCCATAGCTCTCTTTCTTTCATTTCTGCTTCATGGCGTCGTTTGCAGGCTGTCTATAGTTTGTGATTGATTACTAGACCATGTATTATTACTGCATCATTCCCCTGACACCTTGCTTCTCCGTTTTCCTCAATTACATGACCATTTTTACTTGCGCTTACCCGCCCCTTCCTCTGTCGTTACGTGCTACGCCTCTGCCCTCACCTGTCAGAGTATTCTCGAATGTAATGTCACATTGTAGTATATGTTTAACTGCCCTTCTATGCATATTCTCATCGAGCTTTCTCCATATTTCGTCTCATTATCTACAACATGTTGTGTTGCCAGTGCCCCATACCCCCCCTCCCCCATACGGATCGCAAGTACGGAACGGTAGCGATCGAGGGTTTTCCCCGCCTATGGATTTTCTTGTTCACTAACACAAATAGATTGACCCATAGTCTCGTTGCACAATTTCGTATGACACCAGAAAAGGGTCCCTTGTTCGTATAATAGTTGAAGGTAACCCTGTTGCCTGTGAGTTAGACAACCTAAATAGCCTTGTTGTGTTTCTGGTTGCTCATCTTTCACTTCAGCTAGCATACTATAAACTGTTAAATTTCTGCTATCTCGTAAAATTTATATCAATGAACAACACATATCAATAAGGAAATATACGTCATACAACAACAAAAGTAAAGTTAGGATTTTTGCATGAAATCTTTGATTTTAAGGCCCCATGAATATGCCTGTTAGGGTACGGGAGACGGTGATTAAAGCAAGTAAATGATGATGGAAAAATTAGTGGAATGAGGAAGGGGAGGAAACGGGAATTTTCCGAGAAGACCCACGAGCATGATGTTGTCCACTATAAACTTACCTGGCTGGGGATCGAACCAGCGACCCTACGCATCAGAGGTGAGCGACCGTGTCCCCTTATATGTTCTTGGAGTTTCCCTACAAACAAATGTGTCATGTTTTACCAAACTATCGATCCGCTAAGCAAAGTATTATTTATAGCTTGAAAGCAACTTTTTTCTTTCATAGTTGTAAAACAGTTGGAGCAATACCTGAGGAATTCTTTTAATTGGTGAAAGTTACGACAAAAAAAGTAAAAATTTGCATACAATTGCAAAATAAAGAAAAAAAGTACCTGATCAGTTTAGGAATGCGGTTGAATTAGAATTGCAATTTTACAATCTAATATAGAATTTGGAAGAAACGTATCTTCATCACATAAAATAAATTTTCGCTTCCGTAAGTTTACCAAAGGTATTTCCTTAATACTAAGTCTATCATAAGACTAGAATTTTATAGCTATAACAGATCTTGTTTGAATATTCTATACGAAAGGAGGTTTTAGTAGGACTGTGCGATGTTTCAAGAATATTTTACTGATCGATTTCTTTTCTTCATTTTCTTACAAAAACTTAGATATGTTTGGTAATATTCTATTCTAGAACCAATAGTTCAATTTCTCAGTAATTCAATAATTGTACAGCACTTTTGCTAGCTTATTAGATCCCGTTTACATGTACTTTCGGGGGACAATAGGAAAGAAGATATGGTAATTGCGAAAAAAAATTTCAATACATTCGCAGATTTCATGACCCCTACATGCCGAAAAAAATTACTTTTGGATGTTCGTTCATTCTGATGTATGCGTGCGATATTTTAACATATGGATCAATATTTTTCGATGTATCGATCAAGTTTCAAATTCGGATATTGTACAACCTTAGGTTCTAGCCCATTTATCTACCATCAGAAGCCAGAAGAGCAGGTAGTCATTTTTATTTATGCTGTTATAAAAATGTGACATGTGCGGTCACCCATGTCCGAAACAAAGTAAAATAAAGAATAATGGTAAAACAATTAAATAAATTAAGACAAATGGGAAGAAATAAGAGAATCAACGGATACGATTTTAATCACCACAAATTCTGGGATAAAATCAGAAACTTTTCGCAGCAGAGGTGGATGTTCTATGACTAAGCCATCACGTCTGTCCTCTGTGTCAACATATTACATAGGTGGAAGTAGCGTAGCGGCGGTTATTGAGAAAGAAAAATCACACAGGTAAAAAATTAAAATTATATCGCTACCAGTTACGCGACAAAACCTTAAACATATACTAATTATTGTATGCAAGCAGTAAGCTTTCTTCCGTGTTAGCCTGAAGTAACAATATATTAATTTTTACCAGTATGACTTCCCTCAAGCGTCGCCACTAGTGGGAAGGTAAGTAGAATATAGGGTGAGGAAGAAATGAAGATTTGATATTTCGAGAAGACAAGTAGATATGAAGATGATACAAAAGTAATATACGATGGAAAGGAGAGACAAGTTAAAATAAAGTTGAGATTGTAATTGAGTATAAGGAGAACATACACCCGAGCTACATAATGAAGTTTATTAAGAAAAGACATATGCTACCATTAAAGTAAATAAATAAAGTCTAACATAACAGTATCTGTTGTTAACTTTCTAACTGTACTATATCTAGCCAGCAAGCAGGTGACGCACATCTACGGAAATTTCTATCTTTCACGATAAAGACCTATTTAAGAAACTCTTTAGAAAAAAACTTGTTGTGCAAGTGTCTAGTTTCGTTCATACATTTGTATATCCTTAAGGCTTGTTCCTTTTGGCTAAGCGATTGCCAACCCGACTTATTATATTGTACACGTCCAGTTAATATTAAGTATTGTATATAAATAAACAAATGATGTATAGGTGAAGTGAAGTTGAAATCAAATTTCAATAGGGTGTTTATTTCTCTGAACAAATGAGAATTGGACTCTTTGATACATTTCGACATTTGGTTATTTCTAATTAAACTAAACTCAGTGATAGACTGCAAGAGACTGTGGCAGGCCAACTGGCGTAGTTCACTTATTCTCTTTAAAAAATCCCGTAAATACTTGTCAGACCTTGTAGTGTTAGAAAGTCGAAGAATTTTGTTTCGTAAAGGGGCATTGTGATGATGGAATGAACCATAATGGTGGAATGAAGAAAGTGGGAGGAAATCAGAGAACCTCGAGAAAAACTCACACCAGGGGTGGATTAACCCCTCTGGAGGCCCAGGATTAGAAACAATATGTAGCCCCTGCTGACTTCGTCTAATACATTTCTGTGCATGTATAATAGGAAAGTTACGGGAATACACGTAGTTCTATGACATCAACCATGCTATTCATTGCCGGATCGGGAACTGGATATTCTATAATTACATGAGACTACAAAACATTTCTATTCAGCGAAAAAAAATATGAATCACAATTCTCATGCACTATATTCGAACTTCTTTTTCTTTTTTAACTGATTGATGCTAATTTATTAAGACGTTAGATGTAACAAACAAAAAAAAATCATATTTTTGGTTATATTTTATCTTACGATGATGATTGTATCTTATATGATTCCTTTTAGACAGCCAGCTGAGATTTTGATCAGAATGGAGGTCCTCCTAAGTCTCCCTTTTAATCTGGACCTGACTCACGCAGACAGTATTTTTCCACCTTAAAAGGTCATTTGGGTAGAAATAGGTTTGAATTAGTGTTACCCACGAGACGAGACGAGCAGTTTCTCGTCTCCCAAGTGAGACAAGAAGTACTTTTTTTTTTTTTTTTTAATCGAGTTGAGATGTGAAATTTCACGAATCACGTTGGCAACACTAGTTCACCCAGGTCTTAAGATGTCAAACACTGTTTTTAGTGTTACAAGATTTACAGTATAGAAGTTATAAACATATTAAGTGATTGTACGAACGCAATGAAGAGCACTTGTCAACGTTTAAAAGACACACGTCATTACACAATATACGTCAATACCAAATATAGGTTAAGTGTTGTCAGGCCCGTATTTATATATTTTGCGCCCCTGTGCTCTAAATAATTTGTTGCCTCTCATACAAAATTTGCCGCGCCCCCGGAAAACGACCAATGTTAGAGTTGAATTCATAGTTTTTGAGGTCGCTGAGATGAATAGTGATAGTTTTAATCCAATTCAACTTCAAGGTCATACTCCACTCCCAAGGGAGAGGGCGAGATTTTAAAAGTAATCGAAAACGATATATCAGGGGTATAGAAGCAAAACGTGCTAAATCCATTTTTTAATTTTGTCAGGAAACGAAAAAGAAGTGAGTCCCTTATGTTTCAAAATTGATGGACAATTGTTTTTCTTTAGTGGTAGATTACACTCATCTGCGTTAATTAGTGACAACTAAACAAAATAATTGATCAACAATTCTGAAATATAAGTTAGTCACTTTTGTTTTATCTTCTGACAAAACTGAAAAAAAGGATTTAACAGGTTTTGCTTCTATACCCCTGGTATATTAGTGTTGAATTCATAGTTTTCGAGGTCGTTGAGTTTAATGGTAGCATCACTTTTCATGATGTTCAAGTTCATCCTCACCTCTTGGGGTGGGGGTCGGAAAGAAAATCAGATAAGCTAGCTTATTAGTAACTACGGTAATTAGAGCGAATTAAACACATTAACATATTTTCTCGCGCTTGTGCGAAACTTTGCGGGATGCTAGTTTTAAATATTACTTTATTGTGAATCTTAAAAAGAATTCCAAAATTTTGCCGCCCCCTAAATTCTGCCGCCCAATGTTCGAGCTCAGAATAGCACTTACCTAAATACGGGCCTGAGTGTTGTAACGCTCTTCGTGTACTTTACATGACGCGGAAGGATTTTAATAACCTCTAAATGAAATTAAGAGGGGAAAATCACGGCATTAATTTTGTGTTTCTACGAGACGAGAAAAGTTTTTTGAGAATCAAGACGAGACGAGAAGGGCTTATTCCTAGTCTTGTCTCGTGGACAACACTTAATTCGAACCCAGAGACCCCCTACGCCAGAGATAAGCGCTCTACCATTAAGCCACTGCGGGCTGAGGTTTCATAGAGATATGCAGAAATAATACAAACCAGATGATCTGCACCTTTATTGACGCTGACACTAAATGAGGTAGAAAGATTCTAAAAAGAGATTCTCCAGTGCCTTAAGAGGCCTCATCCCGGCGAAATTTAAATACCGCTAATTTTACAGTAATTATGTGATATCTTCAAATAGATAAAAGATAATTGAAATGTGGAACAAGAGCGCCCTAGTCAATATCATTTTACATGATATACCGTTATCACGACTCACTTATCTGCTTTCGATTTCGACCCATTTTGAAAATCGGTATTTATTTTCGCGTTTGTAAACGGCTGAAAACGGAAAGCCACTAGGTGACTTGTGATAATGGTATCTCACGCAAAATAATATTGTCTAAGGCGCTCTTGTTCCACATTTCAATTATCTTTTATCTATTTAAAGATATCACATAATTACTGTAAAATTAGCGGTATTTTAATTTCTCCGGGATGAGACCTCTTAACTGATTTGTTGTCGTCATAGGTATTGTACCGTTATTGACAGGTCTTTTCCTGTCTCCTTGACACGACAATTATTATTCATTTTAATACCGTCTCTCAATTGTAGCCTGATTCGCCAAAAACTCTTTAATCCTTCAGGATTAGTGTTGTAAAGGCCTGAAAAAAAAAAAAACGGAAATTTTTAGTAAAAACCAGTTTTTACCGCTTTTTCCCGAGCTTGAAAAAAAAACGGAAAATTTGGGGAAAAATTTGAAATTTTCGAATATTTTACTTATGTTGTTTTTAAAATGAAAACTATTTTACATTTACTAGTTTACAGTTAAGATTATTGAGTACTAATGTTTCTTGTATTAGAATAGGGAAAATTTGTAGCAACAAATATATGAACTACTCCTTTAAAGTTAGCACCGTGATAGAATGAAGTTATGGCTACAAAAGATACTAAAATGTAATCCTAGTTAGATTAATTAATACCGTATAGACGCATTTAAATTATCTTAAGCAATCTTATGAAGTTTCCGCTTTATGGCAAGGAAATCTTAAAATAACGGAGCCAGAATCATTTTTCTTATGTTGAAATCAAATATATATTTTATGGAGATAGCTTCCTTGTGCTGTGTAAAATTTTTGGAAATTTTGAACCCATTAGAAAAAAATCTTTTGTTCGGAAATATTGCCAAAGCTGAAAAATATAATTTCAAAATTATTTCTTCACCTGATGCTAATCTTATTTGCTGTAACATCTTTGCAGCATATATACAATGTACTTAAAACAAAAGGTTTTTGATTTTACTTCTTAGTTTTCTGATATCTGGTAAAAATCCCTCCTTATTATTTGTATATTTTTCGAACAACTCGAAAAGGAGACGACCTAATATGCACATACACCGCACAAGTGCGTAAATTTGAACAGCGAGAAACATATTAAAGAATTTAACGGGTGAAACGTCCGTTCGTTATTATTAAAGACAATCAGAATAGCCGTTCTTCGCACAGGGGGAATACGTTTCATTTTGGACATAAAGGGTACCAAAACTGCCAACATGAACTTACGGAAACCAAAAACTATGAATTCGACAGTATTATCAGTCATCTTCAATTATTTTTACATGTCACCCTCCACTAATGGGGGTTGAATTTAAATTTAAGCGACATCGGAAGTGTCACTGTTCATCTCAGTAACCCCGAAAATATAGATTTGACACGAACATCGGTCATTTTCAATATATATTCTCCCTTCCTTCCTCCAAATTGCACCTTCAAAGTGAAAAAAAAACAAACATATCAAGCCCGAACCTCATCTGTTGAAAATTTTATCGAGATCGGTCTGGTGGTTCAAGAGTTCTTAAGTTACAAATATAGGCACTTTCATTTTATATGTATACATAATTTGTCGCACTAGAAAACAGGCATTTGTTTACATACAACATTTTGTAACATAAAATTTATATAAAAGTCTACATTAGAATATTAAATAATAGTAATTATATGTATTAGTGCATGAATATTAGTGAAATTTGCCTACTGTTCTCTTTTTGAAGAAGTAATTTGGTTAAAATTAACCAAAATTTCACCAGATCAAAAAGCACATCAAGAACTTACTTTGATTCAAGAGTCCTATTTGTTGCAACAGAAACGTTTCATGATAGTACCTATGTAGATGTGTATGCAACTGTATAAAACTTCTGCAAATAATGCATAACCACGAATGAATGACTAAAAAGCTCATAAAGGAAATAAGTGCAGAATTTGAATTTTCAAGAATAATTACAACAGTTTTATTTTCGAATGCTTCTTTTTTTTAAATATTCCTAATATTGAAATTCCTCAACTTACGTTTTTCACGTGTTGGAAGAAAAAGGTTCCATAATTAGTAAAATTAATCTAATATAAAGATTTTTATTATTTTCCAATTTTCCCAATTTTTCCGGAAAGAAACCGGAAAAATGGATTTTTACCAACAGATTCAAAATTTCCGGAAATTTTACAACACTATTCAGGATACACTTTCTTCTGAGAAAATGCCATAACTAACTTCCGTTTCTATTTTTAATTACATCAATATTTTATTCTTTTTAAAGAGTTCAATTTATCATAACTTCTTTATAGATAATGTAAGCACCCACCGTTACAGAATCTTAATTCTGATCATGGATGAAAAGAAGAGTGAAAGAAAGTGTTTATCCTTTGTTGGTATGCAAGCCTGCACGACCTTGATGTAAATGGGGTTGCATATACGCAAGGCGATCTTAGAAACAGAAACCTGCATATGTTTTCGCACACATTTTCAACCCTAAATCTGACGAAACCACCCCTAGTCGAAAATCGAAAAAAGGGGTTTCGTACAAAATTAGATCTGGAAAAGATCTACCTATGGGTGACTCTAGATCATTAGTTTCTATGCGAAAATCTTATGACACACACACACATATTATTTATATACAAATATAGACCCTGTCTGTCCGTCCATCCGTCTCCCGGGTGAGAAGAAATAATCTTAGGAACACCTTGATGAATCACTGTTAAGTTTGGCAACGATGCAGAGGGTCAAAAGTTAGGAAACGAATTCATTGGTGGCGGTGATATTTAAATCGGAAATGTTAGAATGAACCACTTCCGGTTTTTACGTTGATTATTATAGACCAAAAGCTGTAAAAAGATAGTGAGAAGTACTTTCTTGCAATCGATTAAGCGTTCCAAGAATGTATTTAATCTCCATCCTTAACTTTCTACGAAAACAAAAAGTTATAGAAATCCACTTCAACTTCAACTTCTAGAGTTCCTCCCGTTTCCTCCCACTTTCTTCATTCCACCATTTCACTCATTTCACATTATCACCGTCTCCTTTAGCCTAACCGGCATAACCGTGGGACGTTAAACTTAAAGATTTCATTTCATTTCATTTTTCCTAAATTTTTCTTTAGTCATCCTACCTTTGCTTTTATTTCACTTTCACAGTTTGAATATTGATCATAGGAGAAAAGCGATGAGAGAGAGTAAGAACTGGTTTTCTAGAATCGATTTAGTGTTCTAAGAGAGTAGGTACAATTTTATCTCTTAATTCTCTATTCAAACCGGAAGTGCCAGAAAACAATCATTTCCGGTTTCAAGGTTGATCAGTATATTAAATACGGAAATAGACAGCGAGAAGCTGTTTTCTGCAATCAGTTAAGAGTTCCGAGAATGTGTTCCATCTCTACTTGTAATCTCTCTACTAACACCGGAAATCCTAAAAACCCACTACCACGTCTCGTTTCAATATTGACAAATATCACCTCATACAAACCTAACTCCTTCAACTGATATACACGTACCATCTCTACTTGTTTCAATTCTGGCACTTCTTCATTGATATTCCATTAATCAGGCGGGGGCCGCGGTGGCTCAGTGGTAGAGCGTTCACCTCCGGTGCTTGGGGTCCGTGGTTCGATCCCAGCTCGCGCCGTGTGGACTTTGTGGTGAACAAACACCGTGCTCGTGGGTTTTCTAGAGTTCCTCCCGTTTCCTCCCACTTTCTTCATTTCACTCATTTCTCATTATCACCGTCTCCTTTAGCCTAACCGGCATAACCGTGGGACGTTAAACTTAAAGATTGCATTTCATTTTTCCTAAATTTTTCTTTAGTCATCCTACCTTTGCTTTTATTTCACTTTCACAGTTAATGTATTCACTAATAATACTACTTAGGTACCCATGCTGTTTCCACATTTGATAAGCACTGCTTTGTTTCAGTCACCATTGCTTTTGTCTTTTCTAACTTTATTTTCATCTCATATTCTTTGCAGTTTTTTCTAACCTTTTAGATGTGTTTACTTCCCGTTCAGATTCCGCAACAAGAGTCTTATAATCTGCAAAACATATGCGCCTAGTCTTTCTATATTCTACTGAAATACTATCTTCACTTCTTCCTTTTTTTTTTTTTTTTTTTTTAGTGTAACGTCGTATCCCTAGTCCTATCCACTTGTTGTAAGCTTGAATTGCGAGCTTGCATTGCATCAAGTTTGATTGGATAACGTGCAAGTATGCCGTAAGTTGGATTCCAAAAACGAAGTTACATGGGGGCAACCTTGCATTCAGTGTTTCATTCAAGCTTGACGCAAGCGTTTCATAAGTCAAGTCAATTGTCAATGAACGGCCAATGATGTTATGACGCTCTGCGAAGAGTCTAAAGCGTCGGTTGCAAGTGCAACGAAAGGTAGGTTGTATGAAAGCATGCGTTTCAAGTACAAGCGTAGAAAGCCAAACGTCAAGTATGCGCCAACTGGCGGAAAGCTTTCTTGCTACTAGGGACTTTTTGTACCGGGGCTAAAGGGACGGTGACGATAAGATGGATGAGAATGGTGAACCCAACAAAACCCACACACGGTTTCTGTCTGCCAGAAAGTCCACTTGGCGCGAGCTACGATCGAACCAAGGATTTCATGAAAGAAGGTTGAGCGGTCTTCCACTGAGCTACCGCTGCCCTTTCTATACACAGATATTACTTGTAAATAAAGTTGAACTCCGCTTTGAACAGCTCCCCATTTTAATAATTTACGTATTTTGTATTGTTTATAGGATTATCTTGTTTACTCTCAAGTTATTTGTTGTCCTTGAAGCAATTTTCTGGAATTCAAAACAATCATAGAATACTAAAGTAGGCTATAATATAAAGACATTATCACAATGTGAAAATCATAAATAAGTGATAATAAAAAAAATCATTTAAAAGTCTTCTATGTGTAAAAAGACCGAATTCTTTTTTTAGATTTAGGGACGAACATGAGACAACAGTAAATGATGCCTCGTCTCGAAAAAAGTTGCCGTGAAGTTGATGTCTAGTCTCAAAAAATGTACTATACGTTTCTATTGGAAGAGCTCTGTCTCGTATCGTCTTTAGTGCTGCTTATTGGACAACATCGTGTTCGCGGGTTTTCTTGGTGTTACTCCCGTTTCCTTCCACATTCTCATTCCACCAATTCTTCCATCAGCACGATTTGCCTTCGTCAACGTCTTCCTTAGCCTAAAAGGCATAATCGTGGGACGTTAAACTCAAAGATTTCATTTTATTATTCTTTCAGTGCTGCCCACGAGATAAGACGAGAAAGAAGGTTTCATTGTCTCGTATTGATTCTGGAAATGATTTTCTCGTCTCGTATCAAAACTTTTTCTCGTCTCACTTTGTAAATTTATGTACAAACTCGTCTCGTATCAAAACTTTTTCTCGTTTCACTTTGTAAATTTATGTACAAACTCGTCTCGTATCAAAACTTTTTCTCGTCTCACTTTGTAAATTTATGTACAAACTCGTCTCGTATCAAAACTTTTTCTCGTCTCACTTTGTAAATTTATGTACAAACTCGTCTCGTATCAAAACTTTTTCTCGTTTCACTTTGTAAATTTATGTACAAACTCGTCTCGTATCAAAACTTTTTCTCATTTCACTTTGTAAATTTATGAACAAAATGTATCCCTGATTTTATTATTACTTTCAACCAGAAGTTATCGGAATTCTTCCGCATCAAGAGAGGTTCACGAAGACCAGTGAAGACAGGTCATGTAGTAAGTTCCCACTCCGACCGTCTCCTCCCTTCTGATTGCCCCACGCACTCCTTTGACAAAAAGTGAACGAACCACTAAGCAGAACTGAGCAACATTTCGATATATCCGATACCGAAGTATCGAAATCAAAAAATACTATTGATCAATATTTTCGATATTCGATGTTTTTTGATATTTTTCGATATTTTTTTTAACGTTATTTCAACATTTGTATACCCCAGGGGATGGCAAATCATTTTAGGTTTCAGAGCTATTTTCCATTTCAGAAATCACTGTTGGTTCACGTATCTATTCATTAGCTCATTAGAGAAAATCATAAAATAACAGTGGCACACAGATCACCGTCGGCTTTCTCTCACGACTCGACACATTGGTTACCCCTGTTATTACCTGATATTTTTCTTTGTTTCGGTATTTTTCAATATTTAATTGTTCGGTATTCAATATTTTTTTTCAATTTTTCGATATATTTATTGATTTTCAGTACCAAAAATTTGGATATCAGACACCACACAGGCCTAGTATCCCTGAGTATGATTCTGGCCAAGGATAAAACAATAGTAAATGCAGCACCTTCCAAATATTAAACTCGGAATGTGTATGTGGTAGATAAAACTCTATTGACCCAATCGTGGCATTAAGTGACAGTGGCGTAAGTAAGGGCATTTCGAAGTTTTAACCCCTTACTTGAGCAAGATATGATGAAAAAGCAAACATTTATTTCTCTCTCTCTCAATCTCAATCTCTCTTCTCTCTGTCTATACACGAGATTAAATGCTTTTGAGAAACGCTCTTGATGAAATTCTGAACTTGATTCCTTTCAGAAATTTACTCCTCTATATTTTTTTCATTAAATATGTTTCTCATCCCCTTCTTTTTTTTAAAAAAAAAAAAAAAAGTTGTGCGCCTTGTTCTGTGCATTGATCTTTGCGACTTAGATACCAATGTTTCTATCCATACAATATAATGGCTTTTATTTCAAAATTTCTTTTAAACCAATTATAGTGCAGTTGTGCAGTATCAAATCTTTTTTTTTTTTTTTAATCTTTTAATTGAAGAAAAGATCTGTATGTGTATATACACATCTAAAATGCTTCTATATATATAATAAAATCCTTTGTTCTTAGGCCGACAACAAGAATTCTTACAGATATGCAATTTTTTTAAGTATGTACTCGTATATATGTATTACGTATTACGCATGTACACAATATGTTAGGCGGTAAGAATTCTACTAATAAAAGTGTGTGGAATATAGTTACAAACGCTCATGATACACGATCTGCTGGTTACTTTTCTTGTATCTCATGCCTCAATGACAACGGATGCTGGATTCTTAACACGCGAAGGATGTCTAAAGGACGCTTCGACGTAATCACTGCCTCGCAAACACAATATAACAAGGTATTATGTATATATTCGAGGCTGTAAGCTCGATTGTAATGGAAGGTATACGTCTCCGTTTGTCATTGACATAAGCTTCCACATGTCTAGATGGTTTGAGTTCAATGGAAGACACGGGTTTGATTCTCAGTGCGAGTTCATGCGTTTCGGATCTCGTCAAAATGTTTGCTCCTTTTGAGATTTCCACTTTTTGAGGTAAATTTTAGACTTTCATTCAAACAGCTACTCCTTCGTTACTATTTATCGTAGAATCATGGTTCATGCCTCGTTTCACTTTTCAGAATAGAGCATCCTTTCTAACGGTACCACTCGTTTGTCCGTATTATACACCAGAAATGAGAAAATTTGGGAAAACTGAGAGTTTTTTCGAATTTTTTCAAAATTTTTCGTTCCTTTGGTCCGGGCCTGGTTTCACGTAGGGACCTCAAAAAATAATAAGAAGAAGAAATACTCAAAAGTGCACGCAATCTGTATGCAAAATTTCAATCTGATATCTTGGAAACTAGGGGTAGGAATTTTTGTTTTGAAATATGTCTTAAGAAAAAAAAAGTCATGCCCCTCCGCCCCAACTTGGCGCCGCCAAGTTGACCATCCGGTTCCAAAACAATCTGGGGTATTCTTTGTTCATGCTTGACTTGACCAATTAAAAAAAAAACTTAAATGCCTGTTATAGGACCTAAATAAGCAGTCAAAACAACATTACTCCATGGTAGAGATTCGTACCAAAAATTCCAAAAGGGTTAGAATCTTGCATATCACTAAATAAACGGAAGCACGTGACTCCTATCTTTCTGATGTATTTTATACACAGCGACAACTTTCACAATTATTCTACCAAATTCAGGAGTTAAATGTTCAAACTTTGTCCAAGGACACGTTAAATATAATCAGAGAATAATCCGTGGTTCCCAGAAATACATTCCCAAGCATATTTCGCTAGGAATTATAATAAGAAAGGAAATTTGACTACTTGCAGAATACAATGCTTATCTGCCATAACACAAACCAAAACCAAATCATATGTATGCTAAGAATGGTAATAGAGGCCCGTTTCATCCTTCAAATTTCCTCAGGCACCAGTTTGCATGCGACTTGATGAGCCCCTGAGTTGCATTTGACAAGGTAGAAGAGAATAAATCTCATCCGAACGGGAATTGAAGCCGGGCCGTTCAACTGTCCTAGCAGCAACATTGGAGCATAGTAGGGTAACCAACTGTCAACGTTTACGTTATAATTGGCCGCTTTGGCCAGCATTTTCCGGTCAACTCAACTGTTCAACATTGGCCCGACGCGACGGAGGAAAAAGATAGGCTAGTTAATTGCCAACGTTGGCTCTATATTGTAATTAGCCACTTTGCCAAGCATTTCCCGATCAACACAATTGTCTAACGGAGCAAAACGGTAGCCCAGCCAACTGTCAACGCTGAACCTACATTGTAATTGGCCGATTTGCCGAGCATTTGTCAAAACCAATTTAATTGTTATAGCGTAAGACCTACAAAAATTTCAAATATGGGAGTGTGAGATCGAAATTGTTGGTAATCTGTTGGTGCGTACAATATACCCAGGAGTTACGAACCCCTCGTTTTGCGAACAGTTCTTCAGCCTATATGAACAATAGGCTATTTTAGGATACGAATGCATAAACTGTACTGACAATTCTACGTGCCTAGGAATGAATTTCAACGTTTGCCGTAAACATTATCTGTCAAGAGTTCTGTGTTCAAAAGCTATTTAGCCCTCGTGTCATTTCGTTTAATTTAGCATTATTATTTGTTCTCGAAAAGAATAATGTTTTCATTCTATATTCTTCGTCACAAAAACACACTTTTAAATGTTAAAAAAAGAAAAAAAAGCTATTATACCATGTTTCAGTGCGGATTTAGACGAAATCGATCAACTATCGACCAAATATTTACCATTCGCCAAATACTCGAAAAGAAGTGGGAATACAATACCCCGGTACATCAACTATTTATTGATTTTAGAAAGGCTTACGACTCGGTTAGGAGAGAAACATTATACAACGTTCTTACAGAACTTGGAATACCGAGAAAGCTAATTAGATTAATTAAGATATGTTTAAGTGAATCCCAAAGTAAAGTCCGGGTAGGAAAATTTTTGTCCACGAGCTTCCACGTCGAAAATGGTCTGAAACAAGGAGATGCGTTGTCGCCATTATTATTTAACTTTGTGCTGGAATACGCCATAAGGAAAATCAAAGATAGCAACCAGGGCCTAGAGTTGAACGGCATTCACCAGGTTATGGCATATGCTGATGATGTGAATTTAATAGGGGATGATAGGAGAACAGTAGAAATAAATGCAGAGAGCTTATTAAACGCTTGCAGGGACATGGGTTTAGAAGTAAATGCAGAGAAAACTAAATACATGGAAGTGCGTCGGGACCGTAATACTGCAAATTGTGAAGGCGTTAAAATATTAAATAATACTTTTGATAAAGTGGATACTTTCAAATATTTAGGATCAATATTAACAGACGAAAATCATATTCACGAAGAAATTAAATGTCGACTAAAAGCAGGGAATTCGTGTTACTATTCGGTTCAAAATCTCTTGTCGTCGCGAATTCTGTCGAGGAATTTGAAGCTTAAAATATATAAAACGATAATCATGCCTGTTGTTCTGTATGGTTGCGAAACATGGTCGCTTACTCTGAGGGAAGAACATAGACTGAAAGTATTTGAGAACAGGATCCTGAGAAGAATATTCGGACCCAAGAGGAACGAGAATGGGGAATGGCGGAAGCTTCATAACGAGGAACTACATAGTTTATACGGTTTGCCCAACATTGTTAGGGTCGTCAAGTCTAGGAGGCTTAGGTGGGCAGGTCATGTAGCTAGAATGGAAGAAAGTAGAAACGCTTTCAAAGTCTTAACTGGTAGACCCATAGGAAAACGACCATTAGGAAGACCTAGGCGCAGATGGGAGGATAATATTAAGATGGATCTCGCAGAGATAGGAATACAAAGTAGAAACTGGATGCAATTAGCTAAGGATAGAAGTCAGTGGAGAGCTTTTGTGAACGCGGCACTGAACCTCCGGGTTCCATAGGCCATAGAGTGAGTGAGTGTGTGTGTGTGAGTTATTATACCATGTTTCTGTGGCTAGAACTGATTAATGGTATTTATATGAATTTCAATGGGAAAGATAACTTCCATCTATGGATAGCGTTACAGAAAGGATTAAGTTCGTAATCCGTAGGTTCACTTTACTTTAAATTACGTTGGACCATTATTAATTACTTTATTTATTTGTTCACAATTAGGAATTCCCAACCACGCCAACCATTAGGCAACTAACGTCTTCTAAGTATGCTATTAGGATAGGCGCATCACTTAGTGGGGCACGAGTAATTACCCCTCCTGTGTTTGAGACATACATATGTAGAGAAAATTAACGCCCCTTTTCAGCATCAAGGGTGTATGAGACCGGATCTAGTGTTACAAGTAAAATCCGGACTACCAGTTTTTTTTCATCCAAGGCAATATCCTACTGTGAATCGAACTCGAGACCGCGCGCACGGAAGACACGTCAATTAGTCAACTAAGCTACGAATGGCTCAAAAACCTTCAAGCAAATGAGTCCGTAAGTTTTTGTTTGTTTGTTTGTTTGTTTTAATCTTATGACTAGTAAACAACAAAACACGATTTCACAACTTCGATATACCGTATACATTATAATGAATAATAGTTATAGGTCTATCTTGGCAAGTGTTGGCAATTTAAAAAAAAAAAAAAAAGATTTAAATTTCTTATAAGCTATAAAGATAATGTGTTACAAGTTTATGAAGAAAAACTTTTCATAAACTTAGTGTAATAATTACAATAACACTGTGTTTTAGTTTTATTATTATAGATTGTTAACTCAAAACGGGGGAATCACTAGGACGACTTGCTAGTTAGCAAGCGGCTAAGGGAAGAAAAGGGAAATATGGCAACGTTGTCTGAGAACCGGCAAGCATGCAGACAGCCTGAGTTGCGGGCGGGCGGGTAAAAGAGGTGAGGGGGAGAAAAGGCAAGGCAAGGCAGCGAGGAGCTTGAGAGGAAAAGATTTTTGGTCGAGCGGAGTGAGAGTTATCGCTACTCTGCCTTGAGGAAGGAACGTAACAGAAAAAGCGATGAGAAAGAAGAATAAGGAGGGAAGGAGAGAGAAGGGGGACTATACACACACACACACACAAACACATACATGCAATCTTTCAGTCCACCCCGAAGGAATAAAAGCAAACTAAAAGAAACTAGAATAGAAACGAAGGAACATCTCGGAAGACAAGAAGTAGTGGATTTTTGCTCTGTGTGCCTTGTTTGTTTGGTGCAAGTCTTCTTGATTCTGCATATTAAGACTCAAGACTAGTACTATGCCCAATAAGTATTATGCATTTCATTTCCCATTGCAGAGATAGACGAATCGTCCATTCTTTTCAAAGACGTGTCCGAGAGACTGTCCGTCTGTCCTTCGTTTCAAACTAAAGGGAAACAAGAAGAAAAGGTCTTTTGAAAACGCCACCAGCAAGCACCGAAAAACGAGATTCTTTTTCCGATGGGTACATTTGCTTCTTCTGCACCAGGACAGGTCCTTCACTAAGAAGATCCCCTTTTCCCCTCCCCGGTTGAAACACACATGGAAAGAATATATATATATATATATATATATATATATATATATATATATATATATATATATATATATATATATATATATATATATATATATATATGCCAGCGCACTTCTACAACTACTAGCAGCTCGACGGAGTATTGCCTTCCCCCTTTGCCCCTCAGGGTAACCATGGTGACGCCCACTTCGCGGCTTTTTTTTTTTATTTCCTAACCTCCCGTGCAGACGGCGACGTTGCCATGTAGGAATAGTAGTAGAGCTTAGAAAGAGAGAAGGAGAGTGGTGGAAATTTAAAAGTTTACGAAAAAAAAAAACTAAACCATCGTATATATGTATATTTTATTTGTGTCAGAAACCTCTCTCAGCCGCCTCTCTTGCACCGAAAAACCCTTGTGACATCAACAAAACACGTGGTTTTCGTGATAACACCATGTGACTCACATTCTCTCATCCACCCTCCCTCCGCCGCTCTTGTGTCCCGAAAGTAGCAGTATCCGCATATGTTAAATTGTGTATCCAGAACTTTAGCGATAAGTACAGTATTAAACGTAAGCTTTTTCATGAATAATAATAATAAAATAATTATGATTAAACAGGTGTAATTAATGCGCCCACATTGCGATAGAGGAGACGGGCGATCGGTGGTTACTGAAGTGTGTTTGGAAATGAATTTCAAATACAGTACGCTCACATACGTAAAGTATTTTCCATACTGCATAGCATTGGAATAGCTACAGTATATACTGTAATCCTCTTTACTCTAGCATAGACCTCAAGTACCGGTGTGTAACTCAACAGGTAATGACCATATCAATGGGTTCCAGGTTTCCAGAGGTGCTCTGTCATGAGGTCGGCGCGCTCACGACTTCGGGTCATACTCACTCGACAGTGGACATAAGGTTGAGTAGGCATGAGTTCCAAATCATGATGAGAGCTTGAGCTTGAGGACGAGTCAAGATGATGTAGAAATCATGATATGAGTGTGAGGTCGAGTGAGTGTGATGTGTTAATGCGTAAATCCAACTGACAATAGTTTGCATCGTACACCTCAGTCGATTGCAAGGGATGAGGTGGCTCAGTGGTAGAGCGTTCATCTCTGGTGCATGGAGTCCTTTGTTTGATCCCCGCTCGCGCCAAGTGGACTTTGTAGTGGTCAAACACGTCTGTGTGGGTTTTCTCGGGGTTCTCCCGTTTCCTCCCACTGTTTTCATTCCACCATGTACTTCATTTCTCATCAGCACCGTCTCCTTTAGCCTAGTCGGCATAACCGTGGGACGTAAAACTGAAATATTTCATTTCCTTCGATTGTACCAGTTCCTGGGGGGACCACAAAAAATGTTACGTCAGTGGGATTATAACCACTAACGTTCTGATTTGACTGATCATAAGTCTCAACAAACTCTAAACAGTCTCTTCTCCAGATTTCTGGTTTTTTAAAATTAAAAGCAAACCATTACGAGTTTTTTTTTTTTCATATTTGGTTGATTAGTTTGGTCCGACCAGCACTGATGATGCTATATGAGATTGGATCTAAGTTAGGGACCCTTCACAACAGAGGTGGGCACTCCACCACTGAGTTCCCAGATGGTGTAATGAAAAGTATATGAGGAAGCTTAAAAAGACAATAATTTTCTTCACAATCTTTCCAAGATCACTTCCAGCAATACCTTTCGTTGTTAGTAGCTTTCAAAGGACCTAATATAATATGTTGCTGGAACAATAGTAATTAATAAATAATATATGGGGTCTGTTCAACTCAATGATTTGCGAGTGTACTTTCGTACACGTGGTCCACGTTCGGTTCGATTCCCGATGGTGCACAATGTTGACTTAGCAGGGAGCTATCTGAATTAAGAAATAGTGGACTACCATCTAGAGAGCCAGAAATAATGGCTTTGGTAGTCGATATGATCACAGATTTATCAAGAAGGTTTGAATTTATATAGGATGTTGATAATGTAATACATTTGGTACATTATCAGTCTGTTGTTCTGTATAGTTGCGAAACATAATCTTTTACTCTGAAAGAAGAGAGTAGAGTGAAAGTATTTGAGAACAAGATCCTGAGACGAATATTCGGACCCAAGAGGAACGGGAATGGGGAATGGCGGAAACTTCATAACGAGAAACTGCATAATTTATACGGTTTACCAAACATTGTTAGGGTCATCAAATCTAGGAAGCTCAGGTGGGCAGGTCATGTAGCTAGAATGAAGATAAGTAGGAACGCTTTCGTAGTTTTAACTGGAAGTCCAATCGGAAAACGACTATTAGGAAGATCTAGGCGCAGATGGGGTAGAAACTGGATCCAGTTGGCTAAGGATAAGAAGTCTAGTGGAGAGCTTTTGGGAATGCGGCATTGAACCTCCGGGTTCCGTAGACCATAGGGTAGTTAGTTAGTTAGTTAGTTTAGTTACATTATTAGTCATGGGAGAGAAAATGAAAGAAGTTGTTTATTTAATTTCCAAACTCCATTTGAGATTCTCAACTATACAGGGTGACTCAAAATTCAATCTTTTCTTGAAAGGAGTTCTCAAAAACCGCTAAGACAATTGGCATACAAATTGCTAAAATGTCTAGCTTATGTCATAACTTAGCATTTTATGACACATAAGTTTCCCAGGGCCCGATGATAAATCAACCCCGGGGTCCGAGTTGGCTCTCGACGGGCCTGCTCGCGATGAGAACGTGTCTTTTATGTGCTGCCAAGATATCTCTCAACTCTTCTACGGATGCTACTGGTGTGCGGTACACCAGGTATTTCATGTGACATCAATGTAGAATCCGTACTTCGCGCTGGCCATGTTATCGGACTACCTCGATCGATCGATCGTTCTGAAAGAATAATTATTGTCCAGTCACTGTCGTATGTCTCGGTAAAAGTGGACTGGACAGCTATGGTGTTAGTATACTTATACTATGTGGTTAGCGGCACATCCTCCAGCATCATAGTTATTTCTCTCTTGACTGAAGTACGTCGTAGGTTGAGCGTGAGTATAAGCCAACCAAAGGAGTCAGTTCGAACAAGATTTGTTGTTTGTAAGTCTATTTTTCGATATCTTTCATTAAAATTTCTTAATTGACGTATTTTCCTCATTTATTTCTTTACATTGACAGGATTTTCAAGCTCAAGTCAATTTACGAATAAAAGTACAAATTAGTGCTACGGCGCGCTGTGTGTTGTTTTCTCGTTTAACTCTTTCGAAAATGGACAACTTTGTACCTTTGTGTAAAACTTTTGACATAAGGTAGTGATTTTCGCAATTTGTCCACCAGTTGTCTTAACATATTTATTTATTTACTTTTAGTTATTCGCTTTGATATGGAAAAATAATACCACGATTTGCGGTTTATGACTTTTTTACAGTAGTACTTCATTCGTCAGCTATTAGAAAACAAGCGATTTAGTGGGTAGAATGGAGCAATTTGCTTACAATTTGCAGTTCTTTATTATTAGGTCGGCATTAAAAAAAAAAAAAAAATCACAAACCTGCAAATCAGTCCAACCACTGATTTCCGACCCCCAGTTCATAGGAATAAATTTGTTTCAAAATCTTTTCAGTTTAATATTCTACGATTATGCCCTTCAGTCAAAAGAAATTATAATTAAAGCAAGTGAATGATGATGGAAGAGTTGGTGGAATGAGAAGTTGGAGGAAATGGGAGTATCCCCCACAGACACAATGTTACCTACCACTGCCACAAACTTACTTGGCCGGAGGTCGAACCAAGGATTTCACGCAACAAAGTGGTAAGCGCTCTACAGTGAGCCACCATGCCCCCAAGTTTGTTTCAAATTAGTTGAAGAATAATTCCTTTCAAGGAATAGATCGAATTACCAGTCCCCCTGTATAGTTTGTAATACGAAATTTTCTTGAACTTTTACTGTTTCTGTCTTTTTATAAAAAAAAAAAAAAATAGTTCAATGTAAAGTGACCACACAAGTAGACCTCGAGGATCATTTGTAGTCCAGGGGCCACAGTTTGAAAAATTTTTCTGTGGACAAAAGGAGAAAGTTTATAACAAGGGAATAATAAACTCTAGTAAACGTAGTGAAGAGGATCGCGTGAAATTTATATGTATGGAAAATAGTGACTGTAAGAAAATCGCCATTCCCCGTTAAGATGTTAACGGATTGATTCCGTTAAGAGTCTTTATCCCGGCGAAATTAAAATACCGCTAATTTTACAGTAATTTAACAAACTCGACCGACATATAAAAATAGATAGTGACTGTAATAAAATTGCCGTGACTCATTAAGATGTTAACGGATATACTCAGTTAACTAACTCGGCCGAGATATGGAAAATACAGTAGATAGCGACTGTAAAAAAATAGTCGTTCTCGCTAATATGTTAACGGATTGACTCCGTTAACGAACTCAGCCGAGATATAAAAATAGATAACGACTGTAATAAAATCACCTTTCCCGTTAAGATGTTAACGGATTGATTCCGTTAACGAACTCGGTTGAGATATGAAAAGTAGATAACGACTGTAATAAAATCACCGTTCCCGTTAAGATGTTAACGGATTGACTCCGTTAACGAACTCGGTTGAGATATGGAAAATAGCTACTGTAATAAAATCACCGTTCCCGTTAAGATGTTTACGGATTGACTCCTTTAACGAACTCGGTTGAGATATGAAAAATAGATAACGACTGTAATAAAATCACCGTTTCCGTTAAGATGTTAACGGATTGACTCCTTTAACGAACTCGGCCCAAATGTGGAAAATACATAGTGACTGTAATGAAATCGCCGTTACCCATTAAGATGTTAACGGATTGACTCCGTTTACAAACTCGGTCGAGGTATGGAAAATAGCGACTGTAATACAATCGCCGTTCCCGTTAATATGTTAAGGGATTTACTCCGTTAACGAATTCGGCCGAGATATGGAAAATAGCGACTGTAATAAAATCGTCGTTACCCGTTAAAATATTAACGGATTGACTCTGTTGACGAACTCAGCCGAAAATTTGCTTTCGTTCAAGAGATATTGTGCGTAGTAACAAACGGGCGTTATAGATTACAGTCTCATAAGTTCTTCTGCATGGCACTAATAATAGGAAACATTGTAAAAATGAAGCAAGTGCAAGAAAGCACGTAAAACCTAGCATACTGTTGCTCACCACAAACTCATTTAGGTTGGGATTGAACCATAGCACGTCAGTATTAGAATTGAGTGCTTTACCACTGAGCATTTTGTCCTCTTTGCTGCCAAAAAGCTATTGTAAAATGTAGAAAGAAAATGTATGTCAAAATCGAAAATATAAAGTTGAAAATTACCCTTTTTTGTATCCTCTTCTAGTGTCACTCGTGAATTTATAAGTACTCATTAGGGGTGTTCCGGATTCCGGAATTCCGGAATATTTCGGAATGAAAATCTTAATTCCGGAATCGGAATTAAAAATTTTCTCATTCCGGAATTCCGAGATTACGGAATTCCGGAATTCCGGAATCTCGGAATTTCGGAATTCCGGAATCTCGGAATTTTGGAATTCCGGAATCTCGTAATTTTGGAATTCCGGAATCTCGGAATTTTGGAATTCCGGAATCTCGGAATTTTGGAATTCCGGAATCTCGGAATTTTGGAATTCCGGAATCTCGGAATTTTGGAATTCCGGAATTCTGTAAGTTCACTCCGAAAATTTCGAAATCTCGGAATTGCGGAATCTCGGAATTGCGGAATCTCGGAATTTCGGAATTCCGGAACTTCATTCCGAAATTTCGGAATGCATGAATCTCGGAATTCCGGAACTTCAGTCCGAAATTTCGGAATTTCGAAAACTCGTAATTCCGGAATTTCTATCAGAATCTCGGAATGTTGAAATTTCTGAGTCATGGCAATCGAAATTGTAGAACCAAGTAACTGGATTTTGAAATTTTAGAGTTCCTTGATTTCATAATTACAAAAGTTCAGAAACTGGAATCTTCAAATAACATGACTATGAGATAGACATCAACTCAGGCAGATATAATGATGAAACTTACTTCCTTTCACACGTTGTCAGTGGTGGCTATACTCCGTCCTTTTGCGTAGCGGAAAGTTCTTAGCCATGGTACTCATTGAACAAAATTTAAACACTTCATTTATTGGTTCTTGTCTTTTTAATGTTCCCCAAAGGTAGGTTCTATGACATTTATACATGGTTGCTAGCTGGGCCACCAGTGCAATACGGAAAGAGTATCAACTAGTTCCTTCCCTGTCTGGCTTCAAAATGACATAAAGAAAATGGAAAATTTAGAACCACGGTGAATACATAAGTTGCGAGTTTCATGTTCGTTACCCACATATTTACTTGCACACTTAAACTGACATTCCTCTGCTATTATTCCACCATCGTACTCCTTGATGTTTAGAAGCCAGGTTTTCAAAACGCAGCTGAAATGCTCGTTCTTCGCACGGTCAGAGTAAGTTTATGAAAATAATTGAACCTCCAATTCCCCTTACGATACACATTTCAACGATTGTTTACACGGTTTACCACGAAAACTATGGATTCGACACTAATATCGGTAGTTTCCGGTTATTTTTACATGTCACCTCTTGCCACTCCAACCATAGGGGTGTTAGGGGGTCTTGAGGGCTTAACTGAAATTTAAACGACATCGAGTGTCAATGTTCAACTCAGCGACCTAAAATAACTATGAATTCGACAGTAATACCGGTCGTTTCTCATTATTTTTGCATTTAACGCTCTTTCAACTCGCCTCCTTGGGAAGCTAGGGGGTCTCTCTTGTTTCCAGGTTGTAAAGTTATATGTTTAATTTAATAATTGAAATTGCGAAGTTTAATTGAAATTGCTTCGGGCGTTCCAGAGTTATGTTGGAACAAACATACATACATACATTTTCATAAGATAAAGCATGTAGTTCTTCTCCCTCATAACTTTCTTAGTTTTTAATTTCTTGTATTTGGAAAATGGAAACTTTTCAATAAAAACGTGGTTCGGAGCTCACATACATAGTTGATTCCGTAACTAGCTGATAGTAAATAGTTTTTCATAATGTAAGCCTTGCATAATGCTATTACACACAAACATTAACTGTTATGCCATGCTATCTTTTTTTAATACATAAAAAATAAACTTTCCTTAGTGTTAAATGTATTTTGTATTACTATAAAGAAGAAATAAAAATATAATAAATCTAAATTAATGGAGAATTGAAAATAGAATATAAGAAACATTCATATATTTATAATAATTGTAATTAATATTTGTAAAAACAGTGGAGAAATAGACAATCTAGGTTTCAACACAAAGTAATAATGAAATGCCATATCAATAGAATTTTAATCCTCTCATGTTTCTTTAATTTAATTTAAAGAAACCTTTAATTTTAGTTTCTACATTAAAAAAAAAATATATCATAATCGTACAGCTTTACATAGTAGCGGACTGTTACCCTTATAATCTACCTGTTCATATGATCAATAAAACAAATAAACAAACAAAAAAAAACCTTATTCTGTTTAAAGATATTGGTCAATGCTACTTAAATTTCGTATAAATTTCCATTGATTAGAATATACATTATTACAATTAATTTACAAAAAGGTAAAAAAAAAAAAAAATGCATTACCTCAAATCCAATACTATCATTGTACACTTTGTTTAATGCTTTTCGGAACATGGTACTCAGTTATAGAACGAAATAATATCGTGTATTTGATGGTTGCCATTAAATCTGATTGTATGTGTAAATTAGTTCTACTACAAAATTCTACTTTTGAAAATAAAAATAAATTCAAATAGCATTTTTCAGTCTGGTTATTTTACTTGGATATACATAAAAGATAGAATGAAAATGTACGTTAACTACAAATTAAAATAAAAACTACTTATCACTATTAAGCATAAGGAAATTTTATACAAATAACATAATAATAATAATATACATTACACATATTTAACATGTAACATTAGAAAACTAAGGGAATGTTATACTGTACAAACGACATTTTAAATACGAAATATTATGAATCTTATGAACTATGTCAATTGAAACATTTGTTCAAATAATGTATTAGTTGAAACATTTTTGTATTATTAACGTTATGAAACCTAAGAAAATGTTATTTTAACAATATGTAGATACATCTATACAGTTATGACACTAGTAACTATACCTTTCTCAGTAGCTTAACTCTTTTAAGATTTATAGCGACTTCTGTTACTATGGCGTAGTATCGCCTTTGACCGTTTATTTAGGTTCTATAATAAGTATTTAAGCCGTTTTCTTATTGGTCAAGTCAATGATGGCCCTAAGAACACCCCAGATGCGTTTTGGAACCGGATGATCAACTTGGCGGCGCCAAGTGGGGGCGGAGGGGCGTTTTTCCTTTTTTCTTAAGGCAAGTTAAAAAAAATCACGTCTTTATTTTTCAAGATATCAGATTGAAACTTTACATATGAATTATGTGTACCTCTGCAAATTTCTTCTGAATATATATATTTTTTGAGATCCCTACGTGAAACCGGGCCTGGGGCCGAGGGAAGCAAGTGTTCCGAGAGAGCGATTTTTTAATGAAAAATTTCCGGTTTTCCCCGATTTTTCCGGTTCAGGTGTATGATACGGACATGTAAATCGTACCGTTGGAAAGGGCTCGATATACCAAAGAAAATGAGCCATGACTGTTGCACAATATATATATATATATATATATATATATATATATGTGTGTGTGTGTGTGTGTGTGTGTGTGTGTGTGTGTAAATATAGGCCTATATAGGGCCTAAATTCAGACTTTCAACAATTTTTTCCACCCTTTGTTTTCAAGATACAAGATTGAACTTTTGCACACGTATTATGTATATACATAAGAAAAAAGCTTCAGATCTCTACATAAACGCAGGTCCGGTTCCGAGGGGCAAAGTGTTTTGGCTGGATTTTTCAAAAAAAAAATTGCGGGTTTTTCCCGAATTTTACGGTTCAGGTGTGATACGAACATGTGAGTGGTACAGTTGGAAAGGGCTCATTATACTGAAGAAAATGGCGTTTGAACCATGACTCTTGGTCAAGTAATAATAAACAGTATATTTTTGAAGTACAGTATATATATATATATATATATATATATACACGAAAAGAATGGATTACCTTCAGACTTTCAAAAATTTCTCCTGACCTTAGTTTTCAAGATACAAGATTGAAATTTTGCACACGTATTATGAACACAACAACGTATTTTATAAAATAATATTTCAGATCCCTACGTGAAACCAGGCTTGGGCCAGAGGGGCGCAAAAATTTCGATTTTTTTTTTCGAAAAGTCTCCCGCTTTTTCCGTTTCCGGTGTATAATACGCACAATCGAGTGGTACCGTTGGAAAGTATGCTTTATCCTAAAACAGAAAACGAGGTATGAACCATGATCCTACGATAAATAGTAAGGAAGCAGTAGCTGTAAAAGTATAAAATAAAGTATAAAGTATAAAATTTACCTGAGAAAGGGGAAATCCTAAAAGAGTTAAATTTATCGCACCTTTAAAAGTCAGGTGTTGATTTATGAATCCCCTGTTATACTAAGTCAATAATGTGAAACAATGAGAACATTTAGCTTATATTAAATAGCATTTTAAAATTATTTTGGGACAATAGCTTTGTTCATGGACAGAAATATTAACTGTTCAGCATGCTCAGCGGTAGGAGATGCTCTATAATCTCTCACTACATTGCCACCACAGTTGAAAACTCTCTCACTTGGCACGCTCGTAGCAGGAATACACAAATATTTTCTCGCTAATTTTGTTAATCTTAGAAGATGGTGGGAATGGCTATTCCACCAAACAAGTTTCTCTTCCTCCAAATCTGCATCCCCAAGACTTAGGTATCGGTTTAATTCTTCTATTTGATTGTCTTCTTTATCGTTCCTGTCACCAAATTTCCTTCGTTTTAGGTAACTGTCAAATCCTTTAGTACCAACATTCCCTCGATCATGTTTTTTAGGACTTCCTGCTGGAATAAATCTCAACTCATTCAGTACTCTACCTTTTATTATCTCAGTATCTTCACCCAAATGATCTTTAAACCTGGGATCTAAGAATGTACACATTTTCAACAGTATTCTGCTTTCTTCATCCTCCTCGTATCGGGATTGCAACGGAGATAAAATTTCCATTTTCATGCTTCTTTCAATTTCTTTGAGTGAGCGAAAAATGTGTTTCCTGTGTACTTGCTTCGTCTTGTTGTGATGTATCTTCTATCTGTTGAGATTCTTCGATTTGAAAATCTTTTAAGATTTGTTCATATAATGGCCATATGCCCGACGCTGTAACCGATGTTTCAGCTGACATACTGTCACAAAGCATTTGTAAGGGCGATAATAGGGTCATCATCATATTTAATAATTCTATTTCTTTGTTCTGAAGGATAAGGTTTTTATGTTTTGTTCGGGACAGAAATTTTGCTATTGCTTCTTGATTTGTTAAAGCTACCTGTATCAAAGGAAGAGTAGACCACCACCTTGTTGGCGTGCATGACGGAAGTACTTTGCGCGGGAGGCCTAATGCATCTTGCTCTTCTTGCAGCGCACGTCTCATTTTGCTGCTGCGACTCGTAATTTGTCTAACAAGTAAGTTTACGAAGTTACCTAATAACTTCATTGACTGGATGTAGCTCAAGGGCTTTGTTCACTCCAATATTTAAAGTATGACCGAAACAGCTCAAATGTTGGAAATCACTCAAGTCAACAATGGCCTTTACAATATTGGAACTACTGTTGTTACACAACGAACATTTTCAGTTGGTATTTCCGACATATCTATACTAAAATATAAAGCCTCTAATAGATTAGATTTCGGAAAATCGGAATTCCGGAACTTTATCGCAAATATCGGAAGTTCGGAATTCCGGAATCTTGGAACACGATCCGAAATTTCGGAAGATCGGAATTCCGGAATCTCGAAACAAGATCTGAAATTTCGGAAGATCGGAATTCCGGAATCCAGAACACGATACTAAATTTCGGAAGGTCGGAATTCCGGAATTTTTAAACTCCATCGGAAATTTCTGAAGATCGGAATTCCGGAATTTTCGGAATTCCGGGATCTCGGAATTTCGAAATTTCGGAATTCCGAGATTCCGAAAATTCCGGAATTCCGAGATTCCGAAAATTCCGGAATTCCGAGATTCCGAAAATTCCGGAATTCCGAGATTCCGAAAATTCCGGAATTCCGAGATTCCGAAAATTCCGGAATTCCGAGATTCCGAAAATTCCGAAATTCCGAGATTCCGAAAAACGGAATTCCGAAAAATTCCGGAATTATCGACATTCCGAATTCCGGAATTGAAATCTCAATTCCGAACACCCCTAGTACTCATAGCTACCGCAAGTATGCAACAAAATTCAGTTAAGAAAAAGAAGAAAAATGAAAGAAAAACGGAAACGGACAAACATTCTTTATAGGGCTAGTTTAGAATTTAAAAAACAAAAATAGAAAAATGGTCTTGAATATTGTCAGTTAGATCAGTTAGATTTGGCAACATAGTCTGTGCAAGGTTGGGTAAGAAAAACAGAAAAAAAAGAAAATATCTAAAAAGTAAAAGAAGACGAAGAAGAAGAAGAAGAAGAAGAAAAGGCCTGTCTTGTAAGGTTCAGAGCTGCTGTGCTGAGGGACCAGAAAGGACAAGAAAGAAGGAACTTGCCCGAAGGGGGTTTGAAAGGGAAAGAAAAAGCATGCTGTGCTGTTGTAGGCCGTTCGTACTGCTTCGCTTGGACTCTGGTCTACTGCGTTGCTCCGCTCTGCAGGAAGAAAATGAAGGAAAAGAGAGAGGGGGAGGAAAAATACAGAACGAGACGCCAAAACGTAGTACAGTCAGCACAAAGAGAAATTGTAACAAATTTTAATCAAACAGTAGTCTACAGATAAAAGATGAGAATGTACACAAGGGAGTACAGAAAATTATATGGAACATTGAACGCATAAATGAATATCCAGTGTAGTGTAATGAAAATTTGTACCTAGGTTCTTTCTGCAATATTCTGTAGAAAATGAAGAAAAAATTAAATCTTTCAGTTTCACACCCCTTGATTATGCTCTGTAGACGAAAGAAAACAGATGTTTAATGAAGTTAAAACAATTGGCGGAATTCAAATGTGGGAGGAAACGGGAGAATCTCATGAAAAATCTATGGACACGGTGTTGTCCACCGCAAAATCATATAGCCCGGGATCAAACATAGAACTTCTCGCACCAGACGTGAGCACTCCACCATTTAAACACCGCTCCCCAACTTACACACTTGTATCCATGAATTTCTAGCGAATTTTGAACACAGAAGTTTGGAGGACAGTTAAAAAACGCCCAATCTCTTCAGAGGACTCGAACTCATCATGGGTTGCATTACGTAGTTAGAAGCCGAACGACATGTTGTCCGCTGCATGTTGTCATTGAGCCATCGTGCCCCCTACTTTTAAGGTTGGTGTAAAGGAACAAGTTTTGCCAATAGATGTCACTACAGTCTCCGTATCTCTCTCTCATGAATTTTTTACCTTTCACGAAAATTCACGATTTCCCTTACAAATTTCAAACTAGAGATTTCAAATTTTTCGAGAAGGAACCTCATAACCTATCGAAGGCAACAATCCGTGCCGATTTCTTACTTAGATTTTTTTTTTCATTGTTGAAAAAGTTATATTATTAAAGGTTTGGATATCTCGTTCAACAAACAAGCCATTTCAACAATGAAGAAAATTCTAAACAAAAAATCGGCACGGATTGTTGCCTTCGATAGGTTATGAAGTTCCTTCTCGAAAAATTTGAAATCTCTAGTTTGGTATTTGTAAGAGAAATCGTGAATTTTCGTGAAAGGTAAAAAATACATAAGATAGATACGGAGACTGTAGTGACATCTATCGGCAAAACTTGTCCCTTTAAACTAACCTTAAGACTTTGTTGTTCTAAAAATTAAGATGAAAATGTTATAGTTAATGCAAGAGAAAAATCAACAAATTATTAAGAGACGAAAATATTTGTTTCTAAGTATTCGATAATAATAATAATAGTAGTAGTAGTAAAATATTCACTGAGGGGACAGGAGAGTAACAATAACTATGCGGGCCCGCCTACAAAAACAAATTTCGGAACCCTTAAAAAAGATAACAAAAAAAAAAGGAGGGAGCAAGTCAGTTACAATTTAGTTAATGGAATATTGCAGCAAACAAAAGCACAAGTTTTCTTTTTTTTAAAAAAAAAAAAACTATTTGTCGTTTCTTGGTTATCGGTAGGAGTTATTTAATTATTTAATAGATAAATTATTAACCTAATATTTTTATATTAATATAGATGACAGAAATTAAAGTTGCAATGACCATGTATTTTACTCTGCTGCATGTATTTTAAATACTTTTGAAAACTGTACTCAAATTGACCTTTAATGAAACCGAATCATGTGATGTGCTTTTAGGTGGAAAGGAAAACACCGCGATTACGTTTATTTCGTGCTTTTAATGAGTCTTTCTCTATTCAATACTACAGTGTAATGTTTTTTTTTTTTTTTTTTTTTTTTTTTTTAAGCAAGGAATTTGGAAAGCAAAATTAAGAAACTGATTAAGCATAAAAACAAGGTTTACACAGTAAGATTGTTATTAAAATTCCAGTGTCATTGTTGGGGGCCGCGGTGGCTCAGTGGTAGAGCGTTCACCTCTGGTGCTTGGGGTTCCGGGTTCGATCCCAGCCCCCGCCAAGTGAATTTTGTGGTGGACAAACACCGTGTGCGTGGGTTTCCTCCCACTTTCTTCATTCCACCATTTCATTTATTACTCATCATCACCGTCTCCTTTAGCCTAACCGGCATAACCGTGGGACGTAACACTCAAAACTTTCATTTCATTTTTTCCAGTGTCATTGTCACAAATTATTATTTTCTACAGTAGATGAGAAATTGCTTGTACGGTACCAGACGATTATGAAAGTTACTGACGAGGGATTAATTCTAAATTTCTTGGTTGTCTGGCTTGATTGCCTGTCCAGCACCAAGGCTATTATGAGATGTGGACCTACAGGTTAATGTAGGATCCGAGCCAAATGAGCTACCGCCGAGAATCAAACCTGGGTCTCCCGCGTAAGTTTCTAAACTGGGTAGTGGAAAAATGATTATCATAAATATTAACTGCACTTATACTTAAGTTTTCACAATAGACATATCTCTTTACTTCTTCATAGTGGAATCTCCTGATTTCACGGCTGATATGCATGGCTGTGACAGCACTGGGAGAAAGGAAAATACAGTATTGTGCGCGCTAGAAAACTGCTGTAGAGCACAGGGAAACGGAAAATTTTGAATCTAGAGTTACATAGCAAGACCGGTATTTGTTTGGATCCGATAAGGCAACATCGAGTAGACTTCTATTTAGTAATAAACATTGAAGTTGTATGGAACGTGTATTCGCTGTGAAAGCATTTCATAAGAAGGGTGACATTCTATGGCCTCCAACATCCTCCGAATTCAGTGTGTGCGAGTTCTCTCTATAGTGAATCTATGCGGATATCTCGAAAGCAAAGAGTATAGTACACTTGTAAACATCGTTGAACTGGAATTGAGGGTCAAAGAAGGACTCTCTGGCGTTTTTAAAGACAAAAGCAATTAAAAATCCAGCGAATTTCCAAAACATGCTCTAACATAATATGTATGTCGAGATAGGACACATCTTTCCGATGTTGTCTTCAAGAAGTAAAGCGACATGTAAGTGCTATAGCTAACGTCATTGTTAATGACTTTCTACATGCATCTCAATCATTAAATATATTTTTTTCCTGTGTTGACTAGTGCATTTTACGTCAACTGAAATTTTCCCGTTTTCCTGCACTACCCTGTACTATCGTTCGGCTTTTGGGACGGTGAGTATTCTTAACCGAGCTCAGCACATATCCATGTGAAATTACGCTATTCAGCTATGAAGGATATGGCTGAAAGGAAAAAAAAAAACTATAGGAAAGGAGCGTTTGAAATATAAAGACTAAGTAATATAAAATGCATGGGAAGAAAATGTACAGGGAGAGGAAAAGTCTAACTTAGGATAGGGAAGATTGGAAAGCTGTGTCAAACAGTAATTCAAGATATAGGGAAGGAAAAAGTGCATGGAAATGAAAAGTCTGACTCGGAATAGGGAAGATTGGAAAGCTGTGTCAAACCAATAATACAAGATGAAGAGATGAAAAAGTACATGGAAATGAAAAGTCTGACTCGGAATAGGGAAGATTGGAAAGCTGTGTCAAACCAATAATACAAGATGTAAGGAAGAAAAAAGTACATGGAAATGAAAAGTCTGACTCGGGATAGGGAAGATTGGAAAGCTGTATCAAACTAATAATACAAGATGAAGAGATGAAAAAGTACATGGAAATGAAAAGTCTGACTCGGGATAGGGAATATTGGAAAGCTGTGTCAAACCAATAATACAAGATGAAGAGATAAAAAAAAGTACATGGAAATGAAAAGTCTGACTCGGAATAGGGAAGATTGGAAAGCTGTGTCAAACCAATAATACAAGATGAAGAGATGAAAAAGTACATGGAAATGAAAAGTCTGACTCGGAATAGGGAAGATTGGAAAGCTGTGTCAAACCAATAATACAAGATGTAAGGAAGAAAAAAGTACATGGAAATGAAAAGTCTGACTCGGGATAGGGAAGATTGGAAAGCTGTATCAAACTAATAATACAAGATGAAGAGATGAAAAAGTACATGGAAATGAAAAGTCTGACTCGGGATAGGGAATATTGGAAAGCTGTGTCAAACCAATAATACAAGATGAAGAGATAAAAAAAAGTACATGGAAATGAAAAGTCTGACTCGGAATAGGGAAGATTGGAAAGCTGTGTCAAACCAATAATACAAGATCAAGAGATGAAAAAGTACATGGAAATGAAAAGTCTGACTCGGAATAGGGAAGATTGGAAAGCTGTGTCAAACCAATAATACAAGATGAAGAGATGAAAAAGTACATGGAAATGAAAAGTCTGGCTCAGGATAAGGAAAAGTGGAAAGCTGCGTCAAACCAATAATACAAGATGAAGAGATGAAAAAGTATATGGAAATGAAAAGTCTGGCTCAGGATAAGGAAAAGTGGAAAGCTGCGTCAAACCAATAATACAAGATGAAGATATGAAAAAGTATATGGAAATGAAAAGTCTGGCTCAGGATAAGGAAAAGTGGAAAGCTTCGTCAAACCAATATACAAAAGAACTGGCCACAATACCTCTGCTCTACTAGCTTCGAATGGTACGCCTTGCTATGTTTGGGTAAGTGAGCTAGAGACTACCTTTACACATAACATTCAGTTAGAAGACAGACAATAAATAAAATGGTTTTACTTGTTTGATATTCTTTCATTCGTCATATATGTATATGTTATCTACCATTTTCAAGTGTTCATTACTTAAAAATTTTAAGAAGAAAAATAGGACTAAAACATAGAAATTCATGTATTATTCACAACATTTTTCATGCATTTCTTTTCCATTTATTAAAAAACACAAAATGGCGTCCCCTTTTCCCCCTCCTTCTCCTACCAAAAATCCTATTTCAACCCTGCCTCAAGTCTCTTTCCCATCACTTTCAATTAACTTAGTAACACTAAATCAAATTAAAATCATTAACGTTAATTTCAATTCTCTTTTCCTCTCTCTTCTTGGTTCGGTACTAAGTTCTCTAGCTTTGAAGTCCTTTCTCCCCCTCCCCCCAAAAATAAAAAGAAAATCTATTTTCACTTCATTTTCTTTTTTGTTTTTATTATCTCATTATGAAACATCAAAGAGTTTTCTTCCTTTTCAAAAAAAAAAGTTAAAGAAGGTAGAAAAATTTGTTTCGGTCTGGTACTTCTTTCGATGAGCTGTGTTATCTATTCTTGATATTTAAAAAAAAAGGAAAAGTTCAGAAATTTGAATATTCTTCACATCTTCATCCAAATAGGTTGAAAATAAATTGAAGCCACGATTATCTCGCTGATTAAGATCTTCCATTCTGCTTGCTGATAATTTTTCTTCTTTTATCCCTTTGCTTATGTCGTTTGTACTACTAAGATTTCTCCTACTTCTTTATTATGCCAGTAATTATTCATCTTATTTTTTTAAGTATGTAGTAAGTAACTTTCTATAATATTTACTGTGGCTTCATACAGTGCCCTTCGCAGATCTTTTCTTTCTTTTTAATTATTTATTATTTTTTAATTTTATACAATGGCGACCCAGCCAGGATTTTTAAATTTTCTGTTCTCTTTCTTGCTTATTGTCTTCTTCCCTTTTAATTATTATTTATTATTTTGTAAATTTTCTACAAGGATTTTGGTTTAGTAACCAAAACTCATTTATATATTTACCCTGTCTGTCCGTCCTTCGGTGCGGAAAACAAAAAATCTCAAGAACTACTGGGTGGAACACCGTCAATTTTAGCCAGGGTGTACAGAATCGAAAATTAGAAATTAAGTTCGTTGATGGAAGTGATATTTAAACAGGAAGTGGTAAAAATGAACTATTTCCAGTTTTGACATTGATCACAATAGAGCAAAAATGGCGATAGACAGCGGGAAATTGTTTTCTGCAAGGTAACAAGATATGGTTTAAGCATTAGTAAATCTTTAGTCATCGTTTGGGAAGCATTTGGCTAGCACCGTAAGCCCAGCAGAATCGTACACCTTCGATCTTGAAGTTTAATGCCTGTATGGACAGCGACAATGCCCTTGACGTCATTTGCAGCTGCAGCCATCAACATTGTAACATTCATATTCAATGTTTGCTATAGGATATTCTTACAATTGTAAATAAATTTGTGTAATAAACTGTGGTACAGTTTTCTAACCTTTTGTCCCTGCCTTTTATCTTCCGCTATGCATCACCAAGCTTCACGAAGTCCCATAGTGCTACTATAGAGTTTAATTATGATGAAATGAGTCCCTTCTCAATAAATTAGTATCTTACTGTCTCCTCGCAGTAATACATAAATATCTAGACAATGCCCTCTTCGATCGTTCACCTGTCATTCGTCATATCGACAAGGAAGTATTGATAATCGTAAACAGGAACTTAGACGCCTATGAATAGCTCTTCCTGGGTTTTGATATGTGACTGAGAATGGTCACTTCTAGCAACGCCTGCAGTTTGGTTCTTCAGACTGGTTTATTTATATGGTGTCAGCGGCAGGTTGTGGTAAGGACTTTACCTGCTTCGACTGATTGCCCATCTCTGTGTGAGGTAGGTGAACATGGTCAGTTTTCTGTTTACACGTCAATGATGTCAGAGTGACAATCAGATCTAATCCAATTGAGAAAGCATGATCGAGGCCCTTTGATCGAGACTTATCATGAAAACCAATTCATGAGAGTCGCATTGCTCCTCGTTCTCCAAGACATCGAGGCTTACTCCAACAACCTGAAGCAGAATTCCGACCCTGGACAGCTGATCCACGGTGAGACCATTCCTTATATTTAAGTTGCTTTCCTAGCTCTACCAATGTTCCTACTGCTACCTGTAATCCATTATTTTGAATAATGCTTCTTCCTTAAAGAGCTCCTTCGTGGCTAAGCGGTTAGAGTACGCGCCTTTGGCGTAGGAGACCTGGGTTCAATTCCCGGCGGGAGCTCATGTGGTCGGATTCCATGTTAATCAGTAGGTCCCATCTCATATAGCCCCGCTGCTGAAAGGGAAGTTAAACTAAAATTCAACTCAACTCAGCTTCTTCCTCAAAGAATTCCTCCTACAGCTCCCTACATCACTCTTTGCATGGCGAAGGCGTAGAATACGTTTCATTCCCATCCGTAATTATTTAATAAAACCGGAAGTTACAGAAAGCCATTACAACTTCCGGTTTCATATTGCAATATTGATCCTCATACTGAGAACACGATATGAGATATCAATAATCAACTTCTTGAATCTATTTAGTGTTCAAAGAATATATTCTCTCTTGACTCTCAATTCAAACTGGATATGGCAGAAATCAACCACTTCCGGTTTAAACGTTTATCACTAAATAGCATTAAACAGTATTATATAGCCAGAAGCAGTTTTCTATAATCAATTAAGATTCCTAAAAGGTTTCATCTTTACTCCAATCTTTCCCTACTAAAATTGGAGGTGATAGAAATTTATTATCACTTCCAGTTTCAATTTTAGTAGAGAAAGTCTCATGCCATTCAAACCAAGTTCCTCCACGTGGTGTACATGTGACACTACTATTTAAAATACTCCTTATTGTGTCTCTGTTAATGCAAAAACAATTCCCTTTCACGTCTACTATTAAAATGAATTACATATTTATGTAGGAGGGTTATTTTTTCGGACTTTGTTGTGGAAATTATATTTTATAAACCGCATGTTCATCATTCTTACAAGTATGGTATGCGTTACTATTAAAAGTATGATATGTGTCACTTTTAGAAATATAGTATGTGTCACTGTTAGAAGTACGATATGTCAATGTTACAAGTATGGTACGGGCCAAGGTTACAAGTATGATATGTGAGCTCCTTCGTGGCTAAGCGGTTAGCGTACGCGCCTTTGGCGTGGGAGACCTAGGTTCGATTCCCGGCGGGAGCTCACGTGGTTCGGATTCCACGTTAATCAGCAGGTCCTGTCACATATAGCCTCGCTGCTGAGAGGGACGTTAAACTCAAAATCAATTCAAGTATGATATGTGTCACTGTTAGAAGCATGATATATGTCATTATTCAAAGTATGGTGTGTCTCACTGTTAGAAGTATGATGTGTATTCTGTTAGAAATATGGTTTGTATCACTGTTACGAGTATAGTATGTATCACAGAAGTATGGTATGTTGGAATAAGTCATTATTACAGGTATGGTATGGGCCACTGTTACAAGTATGGTATGCGTCATGTTACAAGTATGGTATGTGTCACTATTAGAAGTATGGCATGTTCCACTGTTAGAAGTATGTTAGGTGTCAGTGTTAGAAGTTCGGTATGTCACTGTTAGAAGCAAGGTATTTGTCACTTTTAAAAATAGGTATATGTCACTCTTAAAAAGTATGAAATGTGTTAGTTTTAGAAGTACGGTATGTGTCACTCACTATTAGAAGTGTGGTGTTTGTCGCTGTTACAAGTATGGTATGTGTTACTATTAGAAGTATGGTATGTTACTATTAAAAGTATGGTAAGTGTCGCTATTAGAAGTATAGTATGTATGACTGTTGGAAATATGGTATGTGTCGCAGAAGTATGGTATATCGGTATGAGTTACTACTACAATTATGGGATAGGATGGGCCACTGTAACAAGTATGGTATACATCACTGTCAGAAAGTATGGTATGTATCATTATTAGAAGTATGGTATGGGTCAGTGTTACAACTATGGTATTTATCAGTGTTACAAGTATGATTTGTGTGTCAGAGTTACAAGTGTGTAACTATTAGAAATATAGTGTGTGTCACTATTAGAAGTATGGTATGTATCATTGTTACAAGTATGGTATGTGTCACTGTTAGAAGTATGTTATGCGTTACTATTACAATATGGTATGTGTCACTGTAACAAGTACGGTATGTGCCACTGTTACAAGTATCCAAGTATGGTATGTGTCTCTATTAGAAGTATGGTATGTATCAATGTTAGAAGTATGGTATGTATCAATGTTAGAAGTATGGTATGTATCACAATTAGAAATATGTTATGTTGGTATGAGTCTTCACTACAAGTATGGTATGTATCACCGTTGGAAGTACGGTATTTGTCACTTGTCACTATTAGAAGTATGGCATGCGTCACTGACAGAAGTATAGTATGGGTCACTGTTACAAGTACGGTACGCGTCACTGTTAAAAGTGTGGTATATGTTACTATTAGAAGTATGGTATGTGTCACTGTTACAAGTATGATAGGTGTCACTGTTAGAAGTATGGCATATGTTACTGTTAAAAGTAGGTGTGTCAATGTTAGATGTATGGCATGTGTCAGTGTTAGAAGTATGGTGTGTCACTGTTAGAAGTATGGTATATATGGCGGATCCAGGATATAATCAAGGGAGGGGCTAAACCATAGTTTTCCACTTTATCCAGTGTAAAACAGGATTGAAGCCCAAGCCCATAGTCCATTTTATCCGGTGTATACCTGAGCGTCAAGGGGGGCTACAGCCCCTTAGATCCGCTCATATATATATATATATATATATAATGAGAAGGTAGCAGTGAAAATAGCAACTTTTTCATAAGAATCCTGAACGACACAAGTATCCATTATGTTCCAAGTGCCCATGTTTATAGAAATTCCTGATCTAAAGCAGCAAGCTAATTACGTACTGAAAATTATTTTTTGCAATTGACGAGAGCAGGACGCTTTTTATGCGAGTTTCTCTTTTACTCTTTGCAGTTGCTCAACGTATGCATTCGTACTAATTGTTAAATTTGACTTGTGGTGGTTCCGTTGGTAAAGCGTTCGCTCTGCATTCGTAAAATCATGGGTTCAATTCCCGAGACCAGACACTGATCATTTCCAGAGCAATTTTTGATTCACACAACAGATACTTAAAGCCATTTAAAAAAAAAATGTAATTCTCATATACTGGTATTATTGGTGTACCCCCTTCATAAAATTCTGGATCCGATTCTGCTCGGGAGTGATTTTAATTTTACTTTCATCATTCTCTGGAGTGACGGTACGCTGGTGACACACATTTTCTGCATCTTTCTTCTGTTTTGCGTATCCTGTTTCTTGTTCCATGTCCAAACTACATGAAATATGCACTTTTCTAGAAACTGTTTAGAAAGAATTCTAGAAATAAATTGTTTAGAAATTCTAGAAAGCTAGTCTAGGTATCAACGGCCTTACCTTGCAGTATGATCTTTTATGGTAACCATTTGGCCATAACTGCTCTAAAACAAGTTCCTTTATTTAATACAAGAAGTATGCAAGAGCCAAAACGACTAGTTCTTGGAGTTTCGTGGAACGCAAATTATTCTGACGGCTTTCCAAGGGTTTAGTTCTTTAAAAAGTGTTAAGTATTCAAAATGTCATTAAAAATTCGGATTCAACTTTTCAGAATTCAGTAGTTTTCTATATAACGTATGGTATACTGTAGCTTGTTTTATATGTAACGCTATGAGCAGGTTCTCTAGGCTAGGCAGACAATGCAGTAGGGTACAAAAGGGAGTATAACATGTGGGAGGGTTGAAAGAGGTGGCTAGATTTCACAGGGGGACGGTTGAGGAGCAAAGAGGGACGCTTGAATGATGAGAATGTGAAGTATGGAAAGAGGAGAAAAGAGAGGGATAGTTGAATCGTACTAGAGAAAGAGAGAGAGAGAGAGAATGACGGATGAGCGAGCAGGCGGGAAGGGGAAACAAGGACAGCGCATGCGTTTGAAGTCGACCAGAAAAGGGGTGGGCTAGTTTCATTCTCTCTGTCCCCAAGGGTTCACAAGGGGGCTGAGAGGAGGTAAAATGCATCCACTCGCATTCCAGTGATATCCACCCTTCAGCGGTAGGCTTTTGTTGGGTGTTCATGCTGGGCTGGATGACCAGTGAACCCTCGGGGGTCAAGGTCAGTTTTGGATCAAACGGCACCAGCTTCTGTGCATAGGACGCGCTTTCTGAGAAGATGGTATGGAATGGTAGTTTCTAGAGAGGATTGTTTCCTACTACGGAAAAGAAAAATAAAGAAATTTTGAGGAGGGTTGGTTAAGAATTGAGGGGTGAAATGTTCTGAAGGAACAACAAACTTCAACAATAACAGGCCACTGTTGTCATATTTCTCAACCTCCTTCTTTTATCCCCTACACAAAAACCCCCTATTCAATTTCAGGTTATCCACCTACCGATTTTTCAAAGCATATCTGTACATTTTACGACTGACAAATATTCTAAAAGAAAAGCTTGGAATGCATTGAAATGTGGCGAAGATATAACTTTTTTTTTTTTTTTTTTTTGCTTGCTTGCTACGCTGTAAATTTTGAAGTCCTGTCAATGTCTCTTAATTATTTGATGTATTGCATTCATTCCCTTATGTCAGTATATAAATTATTGTCTTTTTCTTGTTCTCAAAACTTGAAGGATTTACAGGCCATTACTCATCTTTCTACTAGACAAGTGTTCTTTCTACCTAGCATTCTAGACTTTCAGGTATACTGCAGTTAGTTCCCTCAAAATTATGCCTCGTCATCCTGGTACTTCCGTCATTAAACTATTAACTAGTTACAACATCCACCCTGAAGGATTATGACCGTGATAGTGGTGCAGATTCAAGTTCGTGATGCAAGGTCTGCACATCAGCAGCAGAGTACAACGGCAGTATTTCCAGATTTATCGACCAGATGTTATCTCTTAATTTAAGATACTTCTCTGTGGTGGGCCATGAGGGACACGGGATGATAGAGCGCTCACCTCGGGTGCGGGAGAGTCCTGGTTGAATCCCATCTCGCGTCAAGTGGGTGTTTTGTGGTGAACTAACACCGTCCACCTAAAGCTGGGTTGTCACTTTACAAGAATCTTGTAGCTGTCATTAAAAAATCTTGTAACCCGCTTTTTCTATTTACTGTTTACATATTACAACTTTCTGAAAGCAAGAAAGATATCTCCACCCATGCAGCACTGCACTCTAGTTGACAAGTAGAGAACCTCCTCATTAAAAACGTGTACTTTGGCATGCTTCCCCTCCCCGTCTAAAGAATCCGTTGTTTCGAAAGCGGCGAAAATGTTTTTCTTTTTCTTTATGGCAACGGGAGGGCGATAGTAGCGAGCAAGCAAGATGATCCAGAAAGTTGCACATGGTTTGACTCCTTGCAAGATGGAAAAAAAAAATGTTGTATGTCCCTTTCAAGAATATATTTATGTAGAGAAATATTGTAGGGCTGCAAGATTTTTTTATGACAGCTACAAAATTCTTGTAAAGTGATAATGCAGCTTAAGTTTCCTCGGATTTCTCCCGTTTCCTCCCATTTCCTTCATTTCCTCCGTTTCACTCATTATCATATCCTCATCTCCCTTAGCCCTGATGCTTGCAACATTAAACTGACGATAGTGAGCCAAACTCATTTGAGGTTCGAGTTCCTCTGAAGAGGACGAGCATATTTTTAACTGTCTTCGAAGTTTCTGTGTTTGTGTCCCTCTCGTGCTGGTTTAAGTAGAAAATTGAATTAGAAGAATCCAGGTTCGGGGATTAACGAAATAAAGTGAAATGACCCTAAATTCTGATGCGAGAAGTCACTGGTTCTTATTGCAGACCATGTGAGTTCATTAGTTTTTACTCTGATAACTGTTTACAGACGGACTGACTGACATACAAAGCCGTTCTGTAAAATTACTCGAAAATTAACTTGTCATGTTCTTTCTCTATTTTTCTTTTCTCTTTTCTTCCCTTTCTTTCTTTCTTTCTATCTGAGGGGACAATGGTAGAGTACTTATCTCTGGTGCGTGGGGCCCCTGCTTTCGATCCCCGGTCAAATAAGTTTATGATTGACAACATCGTATCCATGGTTTTCTCGGGGTAGTACCCAGAAATGGCGTGGGTGAATGAAAACTTGACCCGTGACTAACTGATCCTTGATGTAGCGGACCCACTCTGATCCACGACCTATCATGACTCGCTCTGACCCATCACTCACCAAAACCCGTCGTTATCAACTTTTTCCCATGATCCACACCATCCTCTCCACTGACTAAAGAGTTTCCACTTGTAATAAAAACAAAGCTGTGAAATTATCACTAATTGGAGTTTGAAATTATTCAGTCAATCGCTCAAGCACAGCTCAGTTACAATTACAGATACTTTTCAGATACAATTACAGAAGAAAAATTGGATGAACTTTGAAAGTCTCAAATCAAGCTAAAGTAGGCCAACGTAAAGAAAGAAAAAAAAGTAAAATTCGATTGTACCTCGAAAGGTAAGTAGTAAGTCCTATTACTATTATTGCAATTAAAATATCAATATATAAAAATACCTGAAGTTCTTTATTCACTTAATTTAGATATACCCATCTAAGGTAACTAAATAGAAACAAATTAAAAAGAAAGAAAGACGTAGGCCTTAAAAATAAAACGTAGACAAATTCACCATTGTTCAGAAGAAGCTTTCTACAGTACAATGCACTGAGCAGAGTGGGTCATAGTGAGTCAGAGTAGGTCACGATGGGTCGCCGTGGGTCACATTCTGTTTACTCACGACCTACTGTCCCACTCACAAATCTTTATCCACTTGACCCACAACTCAGTCAGCCACTCCGTTTCTGGTACTTCCTTTTCCTCCCACTTTCTCATTCCACCCTTTCTTCCATGATTCACTTGTCTTAATCATCACCTCCCTTAGTCTCAAGGGCATAATCGTGAGACGTTAAATTATAATATTTCATTTCTTTCTTTCTTTTTGATTATTAGTGACACTCTAAAGATTTAATTTTATTCCATTTTAATAGTACCGTGTTGCATCTGATATATATAAGCCCGGATCCAAGATTTTCTGCGGGGGATGCATCAAACAACTGATAGTATATTTGAATTAAATTTGAGATTTTTAAATGCCTTTAGGCATCTGTGGTCTGCTCTCGATGAGTCCTTTTGGTTTAACCTCCAGAAAATTGTCTGAAACTATTGATTTTTGCAAAACCCAATCCTAGCTTCTCACTTTGGTAGTGTATATTTACAACGAAGGGGGGAAGCACGTGCACCCCCTAAATCCGGCCCTATATATATATATATACATATATATATATATGGACGAATCCAGGATGTGATCAAGGGAGGGGCTAAACCATATTTTGCCGTTTTATCCAGTGTAAAGCAGGATTGAAGCCCATTTTATCCAGTGCATACCTGAGTGTCAAGGGGGGACTATAGCCCCTTGGATCTGCCACTATATATATATATAAAACTTTAATCACAAATATTGTTGTTTATTTTCCTTTTCTATTTATTTTCATTACATAGTTTCGCAACTTTCTACACACTCCTCTCAACCATATCTCTCAATTGAACGTTTGCGTCATTAAAGTTAATAAGGCGAAAAAAAAAAACTGCATAATAATGTTATTCTTACGTGATTCACTCGTTCATGATCATAATTTAGTTTAAAAGAAAAAAAAACTCTTTAGTATACATATAATATATGTTTGATTTCATTCATTAGTATATGCGATCGTGTCAGAAACAAATATATATATAGTTTCGCAAAAATATTTTGTTTCAAAGAGGAAGTAAACTAAACCATATTTGCATACATATGGTAAAATTGTTTTTATTTCCCTAGAACAGAAAAATAACATTCCAAGCGATATATTTAATACAATTTAGCACTCTTATAATCTTAAAATTTATACTGCCTTTCTCTACTTTAAAAATACGTATTTATTGAGTTATTATTTTCTCATTTCTTTTCTGTGTATGATGGATTACCTACCATTAAGGGAGTGTTATTAAAAGTTCGGAAAAGGAAATCAATATTCATCATCATCGTCGTCATCGTCGTCGTCATATGGATTCTGCTTTACGGACAGGTCACTTGGCATTAGCTTCTTTTGCCCCTATTTCTTTTTCTTATCACCGTACCTTCTACCACATTCCTCAGGTCAGGGGTCGTGATACAGTTCCTTCTCAGTCAATGTCCGAAACAGTTTCTTCTCCTCTTTTTACGAGGAAGGGTCAGAAACTAAAGTTACAAGGCCGATATTTCTATTGTGCTGCCAAAATGTCTTGAGCTGTGGCAAAAATGCGAACTAAAGCTCACACCCTCACACACCTACGCGTTGAGCCCATAAGGATTCAGCTGTTGCTAAGCGAGAGAAAGCGAGTGGAATTCCTTCAGCCGATAGCAGCGCTTGCAACGGAAGTCTAGGGATCAAGTCAATGTGGAATATCTATAGCGTTTCATCTGTTACAGAGAAATGAGAAGTGTGCGATAATATTAACAGATGGAATTGGCAACTGTGCAGAGTTTCAGCCATCCGCCACCTACGGCACTAGCTGTAGATAAACACAAATGGCGACTCGGTTGGAAAATTGGTCTCGTGAAGAAGTCCGCTCAGTTATTCCATTTGTGTGGGCGAAACATTTAACCGCGGCTGAAATTTACCGGCAACTGGTCGAGTTTTACAGAGAGACTGTATTGTCTTGCCAGTATGTCGCATAATTGTGTCGATAGTTTGCGGCTAGTAGAGAAAATGTTAGGCCACATTGCCACGTTAAATGAATCTTGTAGCTGCCATAAAAAAAAAAAGAAAAAGAAAAGAAAAGAAAAGAAAACTTGCAACCCGATCTTTCTATTTACTGTGTACATATTAAAACTTCTTGAAAGGAAGAAAGGTATTTCCACCCATGCAACACTGCACTCTGGTGGACAAACAGTGAACCTCCTCATTAAAAACGTGTATTTTGGTGCACTCCCCCTCCAAGTCCAATAGAATCCGTTGTTTCGGAAGCGGCGAAACTAGTTTTTCCTTTATGTCAGCGGGAGAGCGATAGCTGATAGCAAGCAAGACGTCCCAGAAAGTTGCATACTGTTCGACTCCTTGCAAGATGGAAAAAAAATGTTTTATGACCCTTTGAAGACTATGTCTTCATGGTGAAATATGGTAGGGTTTCAAGATTTTTTTTTTTATGACATCTACAAGTTATTCTAACGTGGCAACCCCCTTTTACTGACGAGGAGCGCATTGGCCGACACAGCACGGCATCAACAGATCTGAAGAACACTCGCGTGGAGGAGCTGACAGCTGATTCAGGACAACAGCAAGATCACGTTACGGCACTTGAAGGAGCACCTAGGAGGCCACCGCTTCGCTTCAGACGAGGTGAAACACTTCACAGCAACGTGGCTGAACACGCAAAGGCATATTTTTTTTTTCCAGAAGCGAATCTTCAAATTCAGCGCAGGATGCGACAAGTGCCTCAACCGGTATGGAGACTATGCCGAAAATTAACACACACACACATATTTTATACATATATATATATATATATATATATATATATATATATATATATATATATATATATATATATATATATATATATATATGGTTGTATATATATAAAATGTGTTGGCTATATTGGTTGTATGAAATAATATATAGGCCTACGTGTCTCACTGCAGCTTTATAACCTTACTTTTTGATCATTCCTCGTAATTACACCTAGAATTCTTCTTTTCCCCTTCTACTTTTCGTGAACAGTTACTCATTCGTTTCCCGTTCGATCTAATTTTTTTCTCTATTCTTCTCCAGCGAAGGTCGTGACGCAGTGGTAGAGTGTTCAATTCTGGTGTGTGCGATCCCTGGTTCCATCTAGGGATGGCCAGAACCGGTTCCTGGCGGAACCGGTTTTCGGGTCTGAACGGATCCGGTTTTAAGAGATCCGGTTCCGGAACCGATTTTTCGGATCCAGGTCTGGAACAGGTTCTTCGGATCAAGGTCTGGAACCGGTTCTGGAAACAGAATCGGTTCCTCCGAGAACCGGTTCCGCTGGAACCGAAACTTTGTGACCATCCATACGCTAAACCCGAGCTGATGGCAAGCTGTGAACAGTATGCTAGATGAAATGGTGGAAGCGACAGGCAGGCGCCCAGGCGGCGGCAGCTTGTCTCATTTGGCTAAATAAACTGGGTAACTGGCAAACTCATTGGTTAAACAGGCAAACTGGCCAACTCATTTGGCTAAACACCCACTGGTGGACCAAATTTTTTTTTTCTTGGGGCACAAGCGGGTCTGGGCAGGGAAGGCACAAGCGCATGGTCCTCTTTGCATTATTTTTGAAGGTGAACTTTATGCCTCCTTTACAGGTCTTTGGGGCTTTCGGATCCAGGTCTGGAACCTGTTCCTAAGATCCGGTTCTGGAACCGGGTTTTCAGATCCAGATCTGGAACCGGTTCCTAAGATCCGGTTCTAGAACCGGGTTTTCAGATCCAGATCTGAAACCGGTTCTTAAGATCCGGTTCTGGAACCGGGTTTTCGGGTCCATGTCTGGAACCGGTTCTGAAAACCGGATCTCCGAGAACCGGTTCCGCCGGAACCGGAACTTTGTGGCCATCCCAGCTTGCAGCAAGTGGGCTTTGTTTGTGGTGAACAAACACCATGTGCGTATGTGCGTAGGTTTACTCGGAGTTCTTCCATTTTCTCGTACTTTCATCATTTCATCATTTAATTCACTCTCATCATTACCGTCTCTTTAGTATACCCGGCATTACTGTAGACGATAAAGAATTTGTTTCTATCCTTCTCCACATACACATTTCAAAAGCCCCCCTTTTTTTATTGTGTAGCTATTATATGGCGCTTATGTTTCTGCTCCATAGAGAATCAATGCTTGAAATTCTACAATGTTACTAGCATGTAACGAAAACAGAGACGAGACATATCAACTGATAGATCTTATCATCAGGGCCGTAACCTATAGGGAGCAGTGCCAACCGCCCCCTCAGGAAAGCTCCCCGCCATTCGATTTTAAGTCAAAATTTTCTTAATCCATATACGATACGAACATGAAATTTTAAATGAAGCATAAAACAGGTTTACTACATTACATAAACAAAACAGCACACGAAAGGTAAATAAAACAAAAATTAGTCGCGGGCCCATTTCACTAAAAAAATGTCTACTATTAGGGGCGCTAGAAAAATATTTATTCGTATGTTTTTGATATTTGGCAATATTATCCCCTTAATTAATTTGTCATATATGGGACGGGCCCAGGGGCATAACTAACTGACCATCAGACCTTGCTGTGTGGAAGGGCCCACAGGCTCCGGGGGACCATAAAGAGTAAGAGAAAGATGGAAAGAGGGGGCTCAAGAACGAGAAAACAACTTTTTCTTGGGGAACCAAATACTTGTATTAATGCTTGCCCTCCCCCCAGAAAAAAATCTAAGTTACAGCGCTGCTTATCATGTTGAACGAAATGATATGCGTACGTATCAAATCTCATGTGCAGTTTTCGAGAAAATGGAGAAAAAACTAAAATTTGTTTGTAAACCTAAAAATTTGTGTTGTACAAGAACTACATCTGATACTAAAACTTACCCTTATTAAGCGATTCATTATGGCATTAGAAAGACGAGAATACGTAATGTGGTTAATGAGATATCATTATATTTAAATTTCTGTTTAACTGAAATATTGTCAGCAACAATGAAACACGTCAGTCGGTAGATGCCATCGAACTGAATAAACTAGCATGTCTGTGGGTAAATTTGCGTTTGTATTTTTTTTGAACTTCTGTCATTTGATGCCAATAATAATATACGATGTTCATTTTGCTGGAAGAAGTTCTTATTTGCTCACGTATAGGGTGGCCAGGAAGTCCCTTTACACAAAAATTAAATGCTGTAACAACACATCTTTTGTCCGTACTTCTCCGAGGGTTCTGTGACTCTGGTTGCTTATCTGGAGATGTTGAGTGACTGGGCTTCTTCCAGAGCTACAGAATCTGGGCTGTTTACCAACATGATGGATCTCCCGCGCATTGTTCACTTGCTGTTCGTGAACGCCTGAACGCATTGTTCTCTGGCCAGTGGATAAGACATGGATACTCAAATTCACCAGCCCCTTATTTTTGGCCCGCCTCGAAGTCCGGACCTTTCTACATCAGACAATGTTCTGTCGATACCATCAAATCACACGTCCACGAAGGAGCGGTACGTGTGTACAATGGTGCTCTGCACAAGTGTGCTTAAAGACTTCCAGCTTGTAACGCTGCAGCTGCTAAAGCGAATAAACAAGAGAACGAGTAGGAGTATCAAGCTATGCAGGGGTAATGGAGGTGCACATACGGACTTTATAACTAAGTATTAAAAATATAGAGATGAAATAAGTGCAGGTGTAAAGGAACTTTCTGGCAATCCTGCACTGAGAATGTAGCATTCTATCTATTGTTATTGTTGTTGTTGTTGTCTTTTGTAGCTGTGACACACGTTCTCTTTTACAAACTCACTTTTTGAAATTTTAGTCAAAAAAAAAAATCATTATGGACAGAAATTGTCCCATTAGAGATTTGGTATAAAATATGGCGGAAGGTAAATGAGAAAGAGTAAGTAGAATACTCCAACATATAGACCAAATAGAAGAAAGAAATTCTTGCGTCTAAATGATTAACAGAGAACCTCAGAGAATGGAAGTTTCCAAATTTGCGGCAAGTGACCTGTCAGTGCCGCAAGATTAATTTCAATCAGGCGCGTCTGCTGCTATAGATTGCATGATTGTGCAACCGCCTACTTTCGGATAAAAAAGGAAAAAGTGTTTGATTAAAAAGAATATTTGGTTTTCAGCATATTGTAGTCGATTCCAGTGGAGTACTGCCTCATAAGCCCCATACAAACAATGGTTCGAAAGCCACTTTAAAACTTTAATGGGCAGTGTTGCTTTCAGGGGCAGATCCAGGGGGGCAATCGCCCCCCCCCCACTCAGAAGAGGAAACTTTCTTATTTTATATATAAATAAAACCCATCCCAGAGTTTGGAGCTCTTAAAAGTAGCTCTAAGTAGCAGTATTATAACCTACCGCCCCCCAGAAGTCCATCCTGGATCCGCCCTTTGTTGCTCTCAAGCAACATCGCATTCTATTGCTTTATCCGCACGAATTATAACTTTAGTGATCATTTAATTGACATACAATATTCATTTACATGATTTGCGGGTCGCTTCTTTAGATAATTCTAATCTTCGTCAACAGGGTACAGTCAAATTTAATATTGTACAAGCTTTATCTTCTCTGTTCCGCGAAAGTCCTTTTTTTTTATATTTTTTATTTGTGGTTTCTTGGTCTGTAGGAAAATATTTCAACGAAATTGTTGGTAATTATTGAGAGTATTCTTATATTTTACCATTATAGGACAATGCTGCTCACTCAGTAGCCACACATAAGAACTATTTTATAATAACGTTGCTTTGAAATAAACACCCTGTATTTTGTAACCAAAGTACAAAAATACTTTAAAAATTACGAAATTATGATCAGGAAGTCATGATTCAAACATAAAGGCAAACTAAATATCTTAATGGTAATGCTATCAATGCTTGCCAATTAAAGGGTTAAATAATATGTACCGTCTCGGTGCTGAAAAGTTTAACGTTAAACTCCAATCAACCAATCAAAAATATCTATAAGAAACACTAAATAGTAACTGTTCCTTCCGAACTTTACCTTCAAGAGGTCGATCAATCGTAATTTCGTGACTGTCCATTTATTATTTTTGTAATATGAGATGAAAAGATAGGCATAAAACAGCAAACAATACTGTCGCAGTATATCTTATACGTCTTACGAAGCAAGCGAACAGTATTATAAGAAATATTATCGCATAGAAATCTTCATTTGCCCCATTGTTCTAACACGAAAAACTAAACAAGACTTTTGTCTTTTCTATATATTTGTTTTTGCCAGTTCATCGAGTGTTCGGCCTAATTCACTAATAGTCATTAGGCCAAATTTGTTAGATATTTTCTTCCGGCCTTGACATAAATTAGCAAAACTCTCGCTTTACCTTGTTTTCTTTCACGTGTTTGCCTCCTGATTTGCTCTGCACGGGGTGTCTTAATTAGGATCCAATAACAGATCAATAACAGTGCCCAATAATACACAAGCGTGTGTACAGCTACTGAATATGTAGATTTTTTTTTAATATACACGTTTTGTAGATATCTAGCTTACGAAAAGATCCTTCTATTGCTGTCTATCATATATAGCTGCTATAGATCATGGAGCAAGAAAGATGGAACAAACGCCACTCGCATCCTTTTGCACAACTGAACTCAAACAAAAGCGGGCTTAATTGCTGAACCATGCGTAGTTTTTGAGATCTAGCATGAAATATATCAAAATATTACAATTTTTCCGGGCTACGACCATCGTCACGCGTGTGCTTTCTTCGCGTTTTTACCATGTCCTCACTTTTTTCTCCATGTAATATCAGTCATGATTTTTTTTGCAATAGTTTATACACGCACATAATTTCTTTGTGGCCTAAGCAGCAATTTTTAGCACTTTGCTCTCGTGAGATATTACGCTCCAAACATGACAACAAAATCACAAACTTCAACTTTCGGACCCCCATAAATCTATGGTGCCAGTAGTATCATAGCTGTGGATATTTCTGCAGACTCTTTACATAGAATAGTATTCAGCACAAAACTTATGAACCCCCCACTTTATGCCATTCCAAATTACAGCCCCTTTAAAAGTGTAATTTCTGTGCTTTTTTCTAGTGATTTCATGTATTGGTTTGCAACCCTGCATATTTATTTAGAAGCAAAAGTATATGTTCTCCGTGTACCTCAGTCAAAGATGGCCGCCATTCAGGAACACTTGTACATACGACAACGTGTATGATGTTATTGACCTTCTCATACACAAAGTTCAACACACTCCAATTTCTATAATTTTTCGGAGATCGGCGAGCAACCATTTTCTCCATCTTTGGACCACTTCAGATGGACTGACCCTTTGTTATTGGCGAAGTCCATGCTAGTGAGAAGTGACTTAATCATAATGTGATTCTTAAAAATCAGGTACCAAGAAACGAAATTTGTGCTTTGATATTTGAAGCAGGAAGAAAACAAAACAATGAACGAATGAAAGAAAATAAACTAAAATATCAAATTAGAAACAATTATTTCCAGACATTCCACATGAAATGTATGGACAACAGAACTTTTGCAATATCATTCGGCTCAGAAAGGTGTCGTGGGGCCACTGCATTTCTAACAACATAACAAGAAAAACAGTTATTCAGGAACTATTCTATATAGGTTCTACGTAGAAGATCGAAATTTAATGGTACTTCATCCTGAACTTGAAAAAAAAAAAGTAACAGTGCAATACTTAAGTTTCATTTCTATATTATTATTATTATTATTATTATTATTATTATTATTATTATTATTATTATTATTATTATTATTATTATTATTGCAACGCGGAAAATTCAGATGCAAAAGGAGATTCTTTTTGCAACATTAGATGGGATTTTATAGTGTTGCAACTTGGCAACAATGCTCAATAGCTGGAAGTCAGGATTAGAGTCCAGCTTTCTTGGAGTTAAAAAAATGTGGTGGGAAAGGGTTTGTTTTTGACGAAGCGATCTTACATAATGGTGTGTACACCAGCCAACTGATCTATACTGAAATCAACTTCCATACTCGGAGTTCAAGTAAGCGGTACGAATCAAATATGTGGAACACTCATATGTGCCTAGTTGTACGTAAACTCTATGCGTTTCAAAAGCTTTTGCAATAAACCATGCATTTAATTCATTTCATGAAAGCTGTTACTCACTCGTCATCCTTATATATGATGATGACCTAGTTAAATAATTTTCTTACAGTTCGGAAACAACATATTCAATCTATTTTGGGGCAAATATGCATTAAGGTTGGTGTAAAGGGACAAGTTTTGCCAATAGATGTCACTACAGTCTTCGTATCTCTCTCATGTATTTTTTACCTTTCACGAAAATTTACAATTTCTCTTACACATGTCGACCTAGAGACTTCAAACTTTTGGAGAAGGAACTTCATAACCTATCGAAGGCAACAATCCGTGCGGATTTCTTATTTTGAATTTTCTTCATTGTTGAAAGAGTTATATTGTTAAAGGTTTGGATATCCCTTTCAATAAACAAGCCATTTCAACAGTGAAGAAAATTTTAAATAAAAAACCAGCACGAATTGTTGCCTTCGATAGGTTATGAAGTTCCTTCTCTAAAAATTTGAAATCTCTAAGTTGAAATTTGTAAGAGAAATCTTGAATTTTCGTGAAAGGTAAAAAATACATGAGAGAGATACAAAGACTGTAGTGACATCTATCGGCAAAATTTGTCCCTTTCAGCTAATCTTAACATACACAACTCCATTCTTTCCTACGTATATTGGTTTGTGGAAGCATTTTGAAATGAAATTAAATTTTTAGTTTTACGTCCCACGTTCATGTCTTTTAGTCTAAAGGAGACGAATAATAATTGATGAAAGTGAATGATAACGGAAGAATGGAGGCATGAGAATGTGGGATAGAACAGAAGAACTCCGAAAAAAAACATAGACAGGATGTAGTCCACCATAAGCCCACTTGGTCTGAGATCGAACTAGAGACTCCTTATACCAGATATGAATGCTGCGCTGAGCCACAGTGCTCCTTTCTCCCTTGTGGTTGTGAAAGCATTTTGTTTCATTACTTAATCAGTCCTGACTTCGTGAGATTCAGGAATCATACGAGCAAAGGAAGAATAATCACAGAAAAGTCACACTCTTCTGTAGGGGAAAGTGGTCGAATTCTGCGCACTTAAGGGAAAATCGTTATTTCTCCGTTGTTTTTGTAAGCATAACGACATAAATTTGCACAGCCATTGTTTGCTATGTAGTAGACAAGATAAAGACGAAGTTTGAATAAAAGTTCACACCAGTACTCGACAATAGACAAAAAACCTAAACTATACATTTGCGCAGAATTGCCCAACTAGGTGGGTAATACTGCGCATAATATAGGGTAATTCTGCGCGAAGCGAATATATATGTTTAAAGCAAGAAAACATTTTCATAAAAATAACATACTTAGATATATATCTACATTGAGTCAGTGTTTCCTCTATGCATGTTTTTGGGGGGCACTACCCTCCCGGGGCTCTGAGAGTGCACCCCGGAGGAGACTAATATAACACGTCTATAATGTAATAATAAATATAATAGTGCAAGCAGTGACCCCCAGAATACTAAGTGTCCCCCCTGAACGTTGTTTCTGAAAGAAACACTGGAAGGAGTGAGTTCAGAAAAAGAATGACAAGCGGGGCTACAAATTTTACTATGTACTTTATTGTCTACTTGTTTTATAACTGAAAAAAATACATAATTTTGAGTGCATTGAAACAATGAGCGTATGACGATAAAGGATTTCAAAAACAGAGAGCATTGTTTTCAGTGGTGCGTAGAAAGGAATGTCGAACGGTTGAATCCTATGAGATATATGGGGAGGTATTGATAATATTATGGTATTATTTTCTCAACAATAAATGTGAATTAGGAGTGAAATATGGCTAGCATGGTTGTCAAGTATTAGAAGTACTGGACCAGTCGTAGATGGGTGCAAAACATTTCTGAAGTTATAAATCCATTGCATCAACAATCTTCATTAATCCATCCATTGTTACTGCAAAAATAGATTGCACTAATTGGACCTCTTTTTTAATTGTTGTGACACGCGACGCCGTGCAATATAAACATGGGCGGGACGAAGATTCCACATGCACTACAGGTACATACAACAGTGACTGTCTTTTCACGCTCGTACAAAATAGCAGTTCCTACCTGTTTCTGACCTTTAGGTGCTAAAATTCTGACATGTTTTTATACGTTCGAAATACCCGTTTCGTCCACATTGAAAATTCTACTTAGGGGAAAGTGGTGCTTTTTCATTACTGTTTCCAAGTTATTGAAGAATAGTGTCACGGCTTCTTCATTGAATCCCTTTATCCTATTCAAACTTACTCCCTCAGGTTTCATTAGGCATATTCGTGGATTTCTTTAAAGAAACAGTTTTAACTAGTCCATACTAGCAACTTCGGTATTTCCATCAAAATTATGGGCAATTCGATTTGCTTCAGAAATTCGTATGCCAAACGCCAATGGTCTGTAGGTGTGATACCAAAAAATAAATTTGCAACGATAATCACAGTCCACCAATTCGCGTTCTTGTTCTCGCGAGAACAGTGATTTCCTTCCGAGACTAGCACCGTACTTCCAGTTTTCATGCCTAGACGAATAGCATATTCTGCTGTTCCGTACAAATCTTCCAACTTGTCGAATCGCACACCCAGTTTTAACAGCATTGACAACTTCTCTTAGTTGTTCCTCTGCATAACTACCTCTCGTAGTTGTTCTTTCTCTTCTTTTCGGCATCTGTAATGAGTGACGATATTTTGCGGATCTATTACGTACACTTGTCATTAACATAAACACTCTTGAGGTACAATTCTGCGCACTGCGCAGAATATCCCATCGATTTTGCGCAGAATAACCCCACTCCGCCATTTAACAAAAACACGAAAATACGACATATTAAATATTGATTAGCACTACGAATTGCCATGATTATAATGTCCTTTGTACAATATAAATGGAACATAAAAGTAACTACCTAGAAATATATAAAGTATAGAACGTACCTCTTAATTTGTTTCAAGAAAATTTAACATCAACAAGAAAGAAATAATTCAATTGCCACTTATAGCCTAAACATTTGACATAATGGCTTCTCTCCTTTAATGTTAGTTACTAGTAATGGTTCCTTCGTGGCAGCAGCAACAAATCTGTCGTAAATGATCTCCAAGTTCAAGAAACACGTGTGCGCAGAATTATCCGCCGCGCAGAATTCGACTACCTTCCCCTACAGTTCAAGAAATGTGAAAAAGGCGCCAAAACCAATGTTAGCAACGGAACAAAATTTTTGAAACAGAAAGTAGGAGGAAATTCTATCCAATTTTTCTGTGCATATAGATTTTTGTTCACATTAACAAGTATAAAGTAGTATCATCTGGACACGTTTTACGTAGCTACGGTTTGTCAAACAGACATTTCATATAGAATTTAACCTTTTCTTTTTTCTTTTTTACTATTTTTCTCCGATAGAATCTGCTCGTTGTTTCATATTAATTAACAGGTCTTGGCTCATTGGTAGGGCTGCCATCAGGACGAAACGAGACGAGACAGAAAGAGTTAAGAAAGGATATGGAACTTATTCTTGATACGCTGAATCTTTTTTTTTTTTTAAAAAAAAACTTTTCACTATTACAATTTTTTATTCTAATTATCTGTCGACAAACAGACAGACGGATATGCATAACATAGCTTGGAAATCTAAAATGTTGCGTAAAAGAATTAGGGGTGGTCAGAACCGGGAACCGGTTTCCGGTTCTGAACGGATCCGGTTCCGGAACCTGTTTTTCGGATCCAGGGTTGGAACCGGTTCCTAAGATCCGGTTCTGGAACCGTTTTTTCGGATCCAGGGTTGGAACCGGTTCCTAAGATTCGGTTCTGGAACCGGGGTTTCGGATCCAGGTCTGGAACCGGTTCTAAAAACCGGATCTCCAAGAACCAGTTCCTCGCGGAACCGGAACTTTGTGGCCAACTCTGAAAATCATAACGAAAGAAATTGGAAACGAACTACTTTCCGTTTGACTAGCAAAAGTGTCCGGTATTGCACGGAGGAATAATGATTATTCACAATATTTGAACATAAAGAACTGAATAGAGTGAGTAACGACGCCACTTGACATGCACAACGCTTTCTACATTTTCCCTTTCAGAAAATAAAGAATCGTAAAATATGTAACGATAAGCAACGCCTTCGGCGTTGGCCTAATCAATGAATAGTTCCTTTCTGACCAAAAGTTCTAATTTAATGATAATGTCGCAAAAATGCGGTGCTTACGTCACGGCAACTAAAACAAGCTGTTTTGGCGTGACGTCATATATTTGGTTCCCTCTCTGAGCTGAAACTTCGCTCGTCGACATTGGCAAAATTTCATGGATCAAGGTTGACGACTCGGACACACACTCACGCTCTACGGGATGCTAAAATTGGTAAATCTAATTCAAGCTTCACGACTCTTTGCGATCTCTATATTAAACAGTAATCCTGTTCACGTCTGCAATATATATACCGATACTATTTAATCAAAATTCTCCAGAATTATTTAAATTTAATATCCGACATTGAACTAGGTGGTATACTTAATATAACCAGAAATGTACAAGTACACAAATCTATGGTATCAGGAAGGACATTTCGTAGGGCATATGAATTCACTGGTTATACTTTCGATGCTCGCAATGCTTATCTTGTAGCTACTTAATGCATACTGTATCATTATTTTTGTCTTAGATTTATCCATACGATTTTTTCTTAAATGCAAATATTTCCTTTACTCTAATTCTTGCTGTTCAAAAAATAACACAATATTATTTTCGTCTTGTATTTAGGTTCTTAGTCTGTGTTGTTTAGAAAATAAAATAGCGATCATCATAGCAACGAAAATGATGTGACCTCACGTTGTTTCAGTCCATACATGTTACATGTATCGTACTGTGTAAGTTGAAAAAATATTGCAGGGTTACCTACAAGACAAAGTCGATGCTGTCGCACGTTACATGTATTTTTACTTTTTGTTTCTAGGTCATGTATTAGTAATTTTAGATAACTTTCCTTCTGTATGCATTTTTTTAAGGCACCCAAATCTTAATTCTTAGAACCTAAAAGTTCCACACCTGGTTATGCGCCCGTTCATTAATATTATTTCAGTAAACAGTACCGGTATAAATACAGTGTGTAAAAGCAGCGAGCTGGGTTATATGAAGTGAAACAAAACGTTTCCGGAAACTCACATCCAACATTACCTATGCAGTTCGATCCTCGCCTACAGCACATGAAAGAGCCATACTCTATCACTCTCCCTCTTTCCCTTGCTGCCCCCGCCCTGGAACGAACCCATGGAACAGTGGGTGGGGAACAGTAGTAGTTCAGCTACTAATGCGGACGTAGAGTATGTGGCGAGAGGAGGGCAGAAATTGCGTGTGTGGGAGAGGGAGGAAATGGTTTAGGATACGAGGACGGGGAGTAGAGAAAGAGAGAGAGAGAGAGCGAGAGGGATTTCAACCACAGTGCAACAAGGGACCAGGATCGATACCCTGCTAACTATCTGTCTCTGGATTCTACCAGTCCCTTTCGACAATATTACAGGTTCTCTACGTACTGGTAGTCTGTATTACTAGTAGTTCCATTGCATAAGATTTTGAACATACATATTAGGCCTATTATTATTAGAAATATATCAATACAAGTACTATTTTTAAGTTTCATCAACGCAAAAAAAAAAAAAATAATAATAATAAAATAAAATAAAAATCAACACTGTCTACTTAAAACTAGAAAATATTAAATTTATTTGTTCTATTCACAAATGTAAGGCAAAAAATATATAATATTGCATACAGTTAAAAGTAGAAAATATTGGATTTAAGTTTCATTAACAAATGTAATCAAAAATAATAATAATGCATACAGATAAAAGTAGAAAATATTAAATTTATTTTAATTTCAATTAAGAAATAGAATGCAAATGATAACATTGCACACAGTAAAAGTAGAAAATATTCGAGTTTCATTAACAAATGTAAGACAAAAAATAATGCATACAGTTAAAAGTAGAAAATATCCAATTTTTCTAAGTTCTATTAACAAATGTATGGCAAAAAAAAAAAAAAAAAAAAAAAAATGAAATATTACATACAGTTAAAAGTAGAATATATAATTTTTAAACAAGTACAGATGTACAGTTCTACATATTTAAAAGATAAAAGTAGATAGAAAAGCATACTGAAAATATTTGAAGGCAAATACTAACCTGCAGACAAATAAATACATAAACTCACATTACAATACATAAATGCAGATAAAAAAGATAACATTTGTAGGCAAATACACGCAAGCGGACATACATAGAGATTAAGAAGTACTCAATACATACAGATAAAACAAATATGGACGAACTTTGTGCTTGAGAAAGAGTGTGTTTTTAAGAACATTGACCAAATTGTTCATAAAAATACATACTATATATGTAGACAGAAAAGTACATACAGATAAAGTGTATATCCAGAAATTCCTGATAAGTTTTTAATATTTTCATATTGCAAATTTGTTCAAACTTTTTGTTAATAAGGGTGTGATTCAGAACTAAAGGTAAAAATAATATCTTTGCACTATTATTATGTCTTGTATTACTTCTGTTGAACAATGGGGCAGTGCTACTCCTAGCTATTTAATTTCAAGAATAGTAAGGTGAAATTCAAGGGGCAAGTGGTAAAACTTTGCTCAAAGTCAAATTGAATGACTACTCAGAGGCTTATCCTTGTATTTTTTTTTTTTTTTTTTGAAACTATACCTTGTACTACTTCTACTGTTCAATAACGAAACGGTGTCGTGTAGCTATTTCATTTCATGGATAATTCAGTCAATTTCAAGGAACGGACACTGAAATTTTGCCAAAAGTGAAATTAAATCAATAATCAAACAATGCTGTCTCTAAGCATTTTTATTTTATGATTAGTTCAGTCAAATTCAAGGGTCAGGCGTTGATATCTTGCCCAAAGTCAAATTGAATTTATAAATCAGAAGTTTATCCTTGCACTTTTTAACACAATACTTTCCATTATTTTTTCCGTCAATAACGGAACAGCGCTTCCCCTAGCTATTTTATTATGTGAATAGTTGAGTTAAAGTCCACGAGTGGACGTTAAAATACAAACAGGTCTTGCCCAAGGTCAAATTCAACCAACAACCAAAATCATCATCCTTGCACTTTTTCACACTTATTATCTTGTACCACTTCTGTTGTTCAATAACGGAACGATGCTACTACTGTTTATTTTGTTCCATATTGAGAAAGTTTAATTTGCTGAGATACAAAGTGCTCTCAACAACGTAAAACAAAGTAATTTTAAGGAGCAAGATTTTATTCTCTGGTGATTTATTCAGTTTGTCTTGGGGCAAAATTTAATTATTTATGATTTGAATTTTACTGACCTACGTACAAATATTGTCGTTATGAAAAAATCCATTGAAAAGGTGGAGAAAACATGCTGCAGTCTATTTTACTGATGATTTTGCAGTACATTCAAGTCGCCAAATTTTTGTCTATTCTTGTTACGATTATTTCCCTAGCTTACTTCTCATGTCACTAAAATCCATAGAGCTATCTCTTGTTTTGTTTCTTATCAGCTTTTTTTTTTTATTTATTTATTTACAGTTATCAGCTCACACTCAACCCAATGTATATGGAAAACTATCCATCAGAGCTACCCCAGATGATGGTTGATTAGGAGATTAGTTTCCATTTTCAGCACTGGAGCTGCATAAGACGTAAACCTACAGATTTAAAAGGGACACGAACCACATTAGCTCCTACCAGTACCAGAAGCGAACCAAGGTCTTGCTATATCTATAGCCACGAGCAAATTCTGAAGCTATAGTTGATGGGTATGATAGTCTAATCCAGTGCTATTTCACCTTTTTTTTTCTCGCGTACTCCTAGACACAGCTCGCCATCCAATTGTGTACCCCTGAAGCTGTTTAAAAGAAATTAAATCGAAATGAACTTATTAAACTTACTACACATATTCTATTGATTAAAAAGGGGAATACATAGAGACCTAACAAAAGGACAATCAAAGGAGCATATACAAGGGAATAAAGTGCACATCCGAGAAAATTAACATAGGAAATTTCAAAACATATGGGAGACATCCAGTTCTACTGAGGGGTATTTTTCCCTCATCCTCCCTGATAATTCGCACAATGAGGACAGTGTTAAAAATTTTAAAAACTAAAATTAACCTTAGAACTAACCTGTTAATGAGACGACTGAGCTTGTTTCCGGGACGTCAACTCATCGATTCTTGGTCGAATCTTCGAGGATGCGAATCATAAATGATTCTGAATCCAAGCAATTTCTGTGCTTCATTTTTATTAATGTTAATGCAGAGAAACCATTGGAAAGAAAAAAAGATATCCAACTATGATAATTCAATAAATATTGGAAATATGCTTATTTTAGGATTATGTACCCCCAGGGGTATGCGTACCCCCGGTTGAATAGCACTGGTCTAATCCACTTACTATTCCCTCATCAAGCACTAGTAGGATATTCCAAAACGGCTTGCGACAGCGAACGGTGAGTGACAAAAATTAGTGAGAATCGATTATAATAGGTCAGTGCGAATGAAATATTCACCCCAGGTGCATTGTTTTCACAAGAAAAAGAAAACTGGAGATCTGGTTAATTAAGATAGTCGTGGTCTGTACTTTTGCCGTAGCTGAGCCAACCATTGGAGTCCGTAGTGAGAGAAATCTGGAACCTGCTTTGCGAAGAATTTCCCAACAGCATGTTGCACCGCTCAATCATCAGAGGTCTTGCATCCTAAGAACTACTCGAGATCCCGGGAGAGATGCCAATCAGTGAGACATCTATATAAGATGAATACGGTGGATGAGGAAGAAGTTCATACTGCAACTCGTGGAGAGCCAGCCTACACCGCCCTTTGCGCGACAGCATTTTTCGTGTAACATGAGAACACCATGTCTGTCGTCCATTGTTGGATGCTTACAGACAAGTTTGTGGTGAATTTCATGGGGTTAAGCATCGTAACGATCTGCATTTATCGTTTCACCTCTGCTGAGAAAGACGTGGTGAATCACTCCCAACCATGCCAACAACATCACCTTCTGTGGGTGGAGAGGTGGTTTATGAAACCGTTCTGAAGGTTTATCACAATCCAATCATTGTCTTGACAGTATTTGTCATGTCATAGCAGATCCATTTCTTTTTAAAATCTGAAGTGACAAATCCGATGCAGAAAATTTGCCCGGTTTATTCCTTACACTCAGAGAATTGCTAACATCCATTGAGAATTGCAAACAGGCGATTCTTGTTGCCCGGTATGAACTAATGTAGCACCTATCAGTCAAACTCTTTCACCGTAGCCGTTGAATGACAGTGGTGTGATGTATGTCTAACTTGCCTACAGTGTCATGAACACATTTCTGAGGGTCTCTACTTTCACGGTATTCCTGAGATCTCATCCGAGCATGATGTTGGTCAGTGCCTATGGGACTCTTTTTTTGAAATGCTATATCACCGTAACAACATACAAACTGCGAATAATGCGTTCATTCATCATTCTCAGCTCAAATGCTTTTTTTTTCTTTTCCAGCCACTTGCTCTGCCGAGTTTCATTGTTTAAATTCGTAAAAAAACCTCATTTACATTTTGTGCTCTGTATGGTGCACTGTCATATGACTCCAGGCGTGCACCTAGAAATTTTCGTTAGCAGAGATCCAAGCTTTGGAGGGGGAGGGTGGAGAATCCAACATTACAATTCATTACTCTATATAGTATTGAACGGCTATTACTCTGCATCCCTTGTACTATAAGTAATTGCAAAATATCATACTCCACCCATATTTTCAGAAAAGTTAATAGAACTAGATTGTTTTTATTAAGAGAAAGAGTACAGATGAAGTGTAAAATGAATTTTTAATGCTACATCAATAATTTCTCCGATAGACAAGTATATAATTTTATTTAAAAAAGTGTACAAATGTATGTTGAGTTGGGAAGTGTGTGTGGGGGGAGGTACAGACATGGTGTACCCCATGGGTGCGCCTCAGTGGCGTATTTACGATTTTGTTTCGGGTGGGCTTTGCTAACTTTCGAGGGGGGGATTTGCCTGAAAATGTAAAAAATCTGCAAGATATTTCGTATACTTTACTATAGTAAGTGAGATTTCAGGGGCGGGCTTAAGCCGGAAGCCCCCCTAAATACGCCACTGGTTCGCCCCTGTATATCTGTGTTCATAAATTCACTCTCTCTTGATTTTTTGGTTTCTCAACGTGCTTGCTGGACGTGTAGTGAGTTTGTGATGTTAGAATTGTGACTTTAGTCCATCCTTGTGTGTTGTGTTAGTGAGGTGAGTTTCCTACCAGAGGCCAAAACGGACATTTCATTCACACCAATCTAGTAAATATTATACACAGTATGATACTTATTATACTTATTTTAACATCAACTTTATTCGTCATGTTACGTTATGACATTATTTAACAACGATTCTGTGATGTATTTGACACTTTCTCGTTGCATTTTTACAGTGCAAAACTGTAAAATATGAAACAAATTCGTATGACAAATGCACTTTCTGCTATCACCTCTATAATATATTCATAAGTCTTCTTGGAGAATTATAAATTAAAATATCCTTCCGCCACATTAGCATCCTTTGTGCTAAGTGAAAGAGGACACAGTCCGGGGGAAGGGGAAATGTCAGAAAAGTCGATAATTCGTTTGCTGAAGGATGCAACGAGTTCATATGTAGTACACATACGCGAGATAAGATGGTCAAATAAGACAAAAACAATTAGATAAACTTAAATAAAAAAGTGGATGCAGATAGTGAATCTAGGCGCCCATATTTGGTAAATGTGCGAGTAAACCTTATTAATTTACAAAGAAAATGTATACGTAACATTTTAGAAACTTGTTTAAGTAAGCATCATACATGTAAGTGAAGTATAAATGTAGAACCAGCATTAAGAATGCGAGCGGATTCTTAGGCAGTATGAATTATTCTATCTATCAATGTGAAATTTACTTTATCTCTTCAGAAAGTATCTAGAATGGGTACATCGACGGGGGTCCACCTGGTCCGGACTAGTGTTGTAAAATTTCCGGAAGTTTTGAACCTGTTGGTAAAAAAAAAAAAAAAAAAAAAAAAAAAAAAAAAAAAAAAATTGGTTTCTTTCCGAAAAATTGGGAAAATAATAAAAATCTTTGTTATAGCCCTAACAGCACAATTACATAGCAGGCATATTCCATTAGGTACATGGGGATGTGTCCAGTATGTGCCTTATATACTTCTGAGAAAGAAATCACATGGATGGCAAATGATAGTCACAGTCTATGTCCGCCCCTAGGCACTTATCTAACATGTCTAACATGGGAACATAACTAGTATGTTCCCCATGCCGTAAGCGTCAATAAACTACAAAATTACACCCCCAAAATATGTTAAATCGCCTATATGCGTAATGTGTTTTTATATTAAGGTGAGTCTAAACAACACTTTAAATAAGTAAAAAAAAAAAAAAATGTAGGACTACCCTAGGGCGGGCGCGAACCACGAACATTTGGATTACTAATCGCGTGCTCTTCTGACTTGGCCACAGTGGGATAAATTATTGAGGTCTTTTGCATTCGGCTAATCAGAGTGCTCCTTTAACCGCATATATTCGACTATAACCGTTTGGGATCAGATAAAATCTGCTCACCATGTAATTTTGTAACAAATTGACGAGTGTCTATTTACTTTATTTCATGGTTCATCCATATTCACTTTCAAGTGATCGGCGACAATTGTCATCTAATAAAGTTGATGCGTTTATTGCTTCTAGTACACAATCGCTTAGAAAAAGAAGCAACAAATGCATCAAATGTGGGAGATGAATTTAGAACACCTAAATGGTGAATGCCTAGCACATCTTGTGCTGTTAGAGTACCTGAAACAGTACGTACCTAAAGGACGTACCTAGAACATGGCAGATATATGTCCCACGTGACGACATAAAAACAAATGACGGTTAGAGTGTGAAATTGAGCCATGTATATAAATGCTATATTTGTGGTACATAGTTGCAAATATCAATTAGGTGTAACAAGTAACTAAAACTGTAGGTAGCTGAAGTACATACTTAGCACATGAATATCATATGCGCCAAGTGTCGGGTACTTAAAAAGTAGCTAGGAAACCTAAATGGCACATGCCTAACACATCTTGGTCTGTTAGGGAGGTTAATTTTACTAGTAATAGGACCGTTTCTTTTTGTATGCGTGAAAAATGTAAGTTGAGAGATTTCAGTATTGCAAATATTTAAAAAAAAAGAAGCATTTGAAAACAAAACTGTTGTAATTATTCTTGAAAATTAATAGACTGTACTCATTTCCTTTATGTGCTTTTTAGTCGTTTGTTTGTGGTTGTGCATTAACTGCAGGACTTCTACAGTTACATACACACCTACCATGATGAAATGTTTCTGTTGCAATAAATAAGTCTCTTGAATGAAACTGAGTTCTTAATGGGCTCTTTGATCTGGTGAAATTTTGTTAAATTTAACCAAATTACTTCTTAAAACAGAGATCAGTAGGCAACTTTCACTAATACTCATGCACTTAAACATATAATTACTATTATTTAATATACTAATATAGACTTTTATATAAGCTTTATGAACCAGTTTAAGAGTAAACTAGTAAATATAAAATAGTTTTCATTTTAAAAGCATAATGTAGTAAAATATTCACAAATTTCAATTTTTCCCTAATTTTTCGTTTTTTCGAAGCTCGGGGGGAAAAACGGTAAAAAAACTGGCTTTTTACCCAAAATTTCCGTTTTTTTTTCCCTCAAGCCTTCACAACACTGGTCCGGACCCACCAAAACTTCCTAACTCAGCATACATTTGTACACTTCCTCACTAAACTATATTTGTTTAACACGGAAATGATTGACGTGCCATGAAAATTTAATCTTACACTTCATTTGTAATCTTTCTATTATAAAAACAAATTAGTTCTATCATTTTTTTTCTGAAAATGTAAGTGGAAGTATTTTACAATTATCATCTGTTCGGGTGCAGAACAATATCCGTTCAGTACTACATAGACGTAGTGGCTTGTAGTATTAAACACCACTCCCCCCCCAAAAAATCTGGGAGCGCCCCTGATCTAGAATAATGGTTTATTGTTACAACCAACACTAAATGAATTTGTAAATCATTTGTGCTCCAATTCTTCAAGTTGCACAATTGCTAACAGAGTTTAGAATTTTTCTAGTTGATTTCCAGAAGTGGAAAACAGCTAGAATGGATTAAAAGCTTCAATTTATGAATGGGGGATAAACACTTTCCATTGTATATATCATCTTGAGCCTATGAAGTTTCTTTTTTTTCTTTTTAATGACACAATAGTTCAATGTAAACGATAGACACGTCAAGCCTATCAAGATTTTTAGTGACACAATAGTTCAATGTAAACGATAGACACGTCAAGCCTATGAAGTTTTTTTTCTTTTTAATGACACAATAGTTCAATGTAAATGATAGACACGTCAAGCCTGTGAAGTTTTTTTTTTCTTTTTAATGACACAATAGTTCAACATAAACGATAGACACGTCAAGCCTATCAAGACTTTTAATGACACAATAGTTCAATGTAAAAGATAGATCTATTCTAAAGGTATTTCGAGATAATGGCCATGCTATTTTAACAATTACAACCCCTACTCTTTATTCATCTCGTCTTTTTTCTTCCCTTCTAAGGGGGAACATTAAAAACGCTTAAATATGTCTTTAATTGTTTTAAATTAGAAAAGTAAACACCAATTTCCGTGCTTCTAATCTTATGGGATCTCGAGATATGACCATCTTATTTTATCAATTGGACCCTCCACTCTTTTTTATTACCTGCCTTTTTCTTCCCTTTAATAGAGGCAATATGAAGGGGGAAAAAGCTGAAACGAGTTCAATTATTTTAAATGCAAAATCTAAATACCAAATTCCATGTCTCTATAACCTTAACAATGGCCATCCAACTATAACAACTGTAACCGCACACTTCTTCCTATCCTCCCTTTTCCTTCCCTTCTGGGGCAAATATGAAATAACTGTGAAACATGTGTCTAATTATTTTAAATGAGAAGTCCAAATACCGAATTTCATGTTTCTAACTTTTAGAGATTACGAGATATGTATATCTTATTATAATAATTGTATTTCTCACGTCTTTTCCCCCCTGAACGCCTATTCTTCCGTTCTACATCAAATATCAAAAAACGCCGAAAGACGTGTCTGATTATTTTAAATGAGATATCCATATACCAAATTTCATGTCTCTAACATTCCGAGATTCCGAGATATGGACATTTTGAGATAATAATTGCCACACTTCTCCTCCCCCCTCCTACATGTCGAATTTCCAAAAATCCTTCCTTGATGTGACCTTACACACAAATCCTATGTCCTATCCAAATTTCAAATTTGTAGGTTAAACAGTTTGTCCTGGGCGTTGATCAGTCAATCAGTCATTCAATCAGAACTTCTTTTACCTAGAAAGATTATTTCTATTCTTTTAGCCTACCCTGTTCTTGGATTTTGCCTTCGAAACGTACAGTACTACAATTATAAATGGTCCATGAAGTCAATACGGAGCTACTGGATATGGAATTTCAAGTTTGGTCACCAGGTGTTTGGCACCACAATTGTAGTGACACCTGGCTACAGCAAGACAAACCAAATGCCTTCAAGAAATTCCTATTCTTTTCTTGTTCCTTCCTCCTGTCTCTTCTTTCGCTGTAAGTAAGTAGCCTGTCTTCTCATTTAATTCTCCTCTTTTATCTTTCTTTTCTTTTTAAAGAAAAAGAAAGCCTTTCCTCATTGCATTTCCTGTTCTTCTTATTCTTTGTCTGCCTGTCCATCCTCCACGTGCTATCTATCCACCTTCTGTACCACATAACCAACGCACATTTCTAAGTACTTCCTGTGTCGGCGTCATATGCCATCTCTTATGATAAAAAAAAAAAAAGGCATTTATTTCCTTATTACAGTATTACTATTTAAAATGCCATCTTTCTTCTTTATTTCATATACCCATAGTATATAATTGTAAGTTCAAAATTACACTCTTATTATGTTAAAATTCTTTATTTCACACCAATAATATTATGTTTTTTTTTTTTTTTCATTTATTTAGTCACTCAATCATTCAAAACTCGTATCGATGTTGACCATTTTATTCAATGAAATCAGCTGCAGACTTCGTTCTTGCATCGTAACCACAAGGTATTGGTTTCAAACCCCGCTGCGAACCTTCCTGACTGTTTATTATCATTGTTATTACGATTAGGCTATTGGTATTGACTCAGGGTTGGATTAACCCCATACCCTTTTAGATCATTTCCATCATGAACGGCCCTTCCTGCTTCAAACATATTTCTGCTTCCTGGATTTGAAGAAGCTGTTTCCCATTATGATGTAATAGAAGATGAAAATTTTATATTTTGATCGAGATTTTAGACTGTTTTAAATTACAAAGCTGATTCATAAGTCTTTCAATATTCCTACAATCAAAATAGCAGACACATGTATGCCCCGTGATTGGCCGTAAGTACAAAGTCAAAAAGATCCAGATGGTAGTGTGGCAGTGACAATGACTGCTTAAGGTTAGTGTAAAGGGACAAGTTTTGCCAATAGATGTCACTACAGTCTTCGTATCTCTCTCATGTATTTTTTACCTTTCACGAAAATTTACAATCTCTCGTAAAAATTTCAACCTAGAGACTTCAAATTTTTAGCGAAGGAACCTCATAAACTATCCAAGACAACAATCCGTGCTGATTTTTTATTTAGAATTTTCTCCATTTTTGAAACAGTTATATTGATAAATGTTTGGATATCCATTTCAGCAATCAAGCCATTTCAACAATGAAGAAAATTCTAAATAAAAAACGGCACGGTTTGTTGCCTTGAATAGGTTATGAAGTTTCTTCTCTAAAATTTCAAGTCTCTAGATTGAAATTTGTAAGAGAAATAGTGTATTTTCGTGAAAGGTAAAAAATACAGGAGAGAGAGACGAAGATAGTAGTGACATCTATCTGCAAAGCTTGTCCCTTTAAACCAACCTTAACAACTTCTGATACATGAACTGTTGCTGTGTGATTTCGAACTCAGGCATAACACTGCGGCAACAACCCAAAATATGTCATGAGAAGGTTCAGTGCAACAACAAAGCAACTCGTTGGTTCCAGAAATTTCGTGTCGGTTGTAAAAATATCGAAGATCATTGAAAATCCGCCCTCTTCCCCTCCCCCCTCCCGCAGGATAACAGACTCTGAGGTCATATGACACTCCATTGAGAAAAATACATCCACCAGCACATGAAGATTGTCAAACCAACACGGTATGTCCCAGTCTACTGTTGTGCGTCACCTTCATGAGCTCGAGAAAGCATCAGGAGCTATCGCATTGTCCAGGTTTGTTGACTCCAGCTTAGGCCTAGAGGAGAGTGGATGTGTTCCTACAACTGCTGCAAAATTCACGTGATGTATGTTTTCTGAAATGGGTTGTTATATATATGTCGAAAAGTGGATGCTTTCTCCGAAATCTGAATGTGCAAACACAGGGGTTGAGCAAGAGCCAACTTCTAGAACCGGTCCTCAAAAGGACCGTTTCGAGCATAAAGTCATAATACTCTAGTATGTGGTGAAATTACGAGGGTATATGGTTCACTTCAAGTTCGTTCCTAACGGTCGTATTATCAATGGTTTCGAACAGTTGGAACGAATGTATGCTGCACCACGCCAAAACTTTGTATTGGTGATCCGAAAGCCCACCCTAGTGCAAGAGGATAATGTAAAACCAAATTTGGCTCGAGAAACGCAATAAATATTCAGGAACTTGATAGCATCGAACTAATGCCACACCAGGCATATAGACCTAATCTTGTTCCTTGTTAATACCACATGTCTCATTCCATAGTGCACTTTCTGAAATTTATGATGATACAACAACCACCAGGAAGTGGAAACAGTAGTGATTCACTTCTTTGCCTCAAAAGACAAGACGTGTTATTGTCATAAAATTGAAAAAAAAAACTTGCAGGAATGTAGCTGCAGACAGTTCACGTGAGAGGCTATACTTTCAATGTCAACCTGCTTTCATTAAGTCTTCATCCCGGCGAAATTAAAATACCGCTAATTTTACAGTAATTATGTGATATCTTCAAATAGATAAAAGATAATCGAAATGTGGAACAAGAGCGCCCTAGACAATATTATTTTACATGAGAAACCGTTATCACGGCTCACTTATCTGCTTTCGATTTCCAGCCATTTTAAAAATCGGCATTTATTTTCGCGTTTCTAAACAGCTGAAAACAGTAAGCCACTAGGTGATTTGTGATAACGATACCTCACGCAAAATAATATTGTCTAGGGCGCTCTTGTTCCATATTTCAATTATCTTTTTATCTATTTGAATATATCACATAATTACTGTAAAATTAGCGGTATTTTAATTTCGCCGGGATGAAGACTCTTAATAAACTCATATTTGTTGTGCAACAGAATATTACAAGACTAATGACACATCCTTGTACAACGACCAAATTGTCGATAATGGATCTAGTACTCATTTGCAACTAGATCCAATTCACGTTTTATAGTGTAGAATGACTCGATAAGCAAGAAGTATTTTATACTCTGTAATACAGAAACGCCCACATTTGAAATTTCTATTACCATAAGTCATAATTAATTCTGTAATCTATGAGGAAGGGGACAGGAAACCCATCTCAGACTGGAGGGGGGGTATAGGGCCCTGGCAGGAGCCTCACTTGGAGGGCTCCATCTTCCCCTCCCATGTAGCATGTAGGAGCCTCAAAAAGGATACTACGTTTCATCTTCTTAAATTTTTTTATGTGATGGGGAGAAGAGGAGGGTGGATTTTCTTCATAAAGCTGTCAGCTTCATTTACGCGAGGTAATGGGGCCCCAAATTGGAGACCTGTTCTGTTTTTATTTATTTATTTATTTATTTATTATTATTATTATTATTATTATTATTATTATTATTATTATTATTATTATTATTATTATTATTATTATTATTATTATTTTTATGGTGTTGCAATAACTTGTCAAACGACTAACAGAGGGTCCCAGCAGGACTTTATAAAAGTCAGTCTCATTTCGGCATTTGTGTGGCCCCAATACACATTTAGACAATATGATGTTGAGGCCCCATTCTTCATATTGTTGAAATAATTTCTTACTAGGTCACAAACAAAGGGCCCTAAACAGGGCTTTATAATACTGTTAGTTTCATTCCAATAACGGGACTCCAAGACTACAATCAATGCTGGGGGCCACCGAACTCTGGGAACGGAGCAGCAGATATGTTTTATTTTACTTTCCATGTTATTCAATATTCGTTATTTTATATATATAATTCGAGAGGGCCCCGGCAGGGATCTCTGCTCTCCTGCCCTGGCCAGTCAGAGCCTAAGGGAGCCAAAATATGCGTTCCAGGCTTGAAGGAGGTTAGGCTTTAATCCGGGCCTGTACTGATTATTCTCATATAAGTTTACCCTATATGCTTATCTCTGAGTTTTATTCATAGAAGAAATGAATGAATACGCGAGATCCTTCGAAATGTCAAAGATATTATAATAAAACATTAAAGTACTATTGAAAGAGTCACCGTTATTACGTAAGCCAAGCTTACAATATTAAACCGAAGTTCATTTTATAGGAGCAAGAGTGCCGAAATTAGAATATATTTTTCGTTCGTAAAAAGGCGGAAGTATTGTCCTTCCAGAAACGAAAAAGAAAAATTCCCACACTTAAATTGTACAGCAGAAATAATCCAAGATTAAATACATTGTAAAAAGAAATACTTCTTCGAGTGTTATGGATTGTAAAATACTACATGAAAGAAAAAAAGAAAGAAACAGTACAACACATACGTACAGGCAATAAGAACAAGGTTCGTGTGCTATACTACAGGGACTTAACAACTGTCAAGTTACGTGAAACACACGTCTTGTCACACGTTATAAGTAAGGAGAAAGATAGAATGGAGGGAGAGGGGGGAGTAACTATTATATTTAAGTACCTGGCAAAGAGTTTCATCAAAAAATACACAATAAATACCAAAGCTGAACGACTATGGTTCTCTCTGGTGATGGGTAGTTCCGGAACGACTCGTTCAAAAAGAACGAATCTTTTATTTCATTGAAATAATATCATTTCTGAAGGGAATTGGATTTGTTTTACTAGAACCAGAAACGGTTTGACTCCGAGTACTTGATGATATAAGACGAATCGACTCAGAAGGACTCAAGTTGATTGGGTGAAATCAGTAGAATTACAGGAACTCTGCTTGATTTTACAACCTTCTGTGCATTTTTATCCAGTAATTAGGGTGGCCAGAAGGCAATGATTAAAAAGCCGGACAGATTGACTTAGAAACCCAGACTTTATGAAACTTTTACCCACATATAACAATTCAATTCTTTAATTACGTTTAGGCATCTTTGGCTCAAGCAAGCTGGGAAAGCTATATTTACATGTTAAAATTCTTACCTCATTGCTATTTCTCTGCTCCTCTTGCGGCTTTCAATAGGCGCTTGTTCTGAAACAATTCTTCAAATATGTCACTGAACGCTCCATTCTCACTTATTCCTTCAAAGTTGAAACAAGCTTGAAGTTCGGTCTTAACTTTGGAGAAAGTCGGTTGCGTCCTTTTGTCCAAGCAGCATTCATTAAGAGTCTTCATCCCGGCGAAATTAAAATACCGCTAATTTTACAGTAATTATGTGATATCTTCAAATAGATAAAAGATAATTGAAATATGGAACAAGAGCGCCCTAGACAATATTATTTTGCGTGAGGTACCGTTATCACAAGTCACGTAGTGGCTTTCCGTTTTCAGCTGTTTAGAAACGCGAAAATAAATGCAGATTTTCAAAATGCCTCTTAATCGAAAGCAGATAAGTGAGTCGTGATAACGGTTTCTTATGTAAAATAATATTGTCTAGGGCGCTCTTGTTCCACATTTCGATTATCTTCTATCTATTTGAAGATATCACATAATTACTGTAAAATTAGCGGTATTTTAATTTCGCCGGAATGAAGACTCTTAATGAAAATACCCGTTCGCAGTAAGCGTTACTATTACTAAGATGGGAAGAATATATGAAGCAGACGGATATTTATAATTGTTGTGGCCTGGAATGGGTTGTCGATCTAATTGTTTTCCTACCAAATTTCGGAACTCTAAACTTCTCTTATTTTACAACTTACTTGCAAATTCTGACATGTATGAGACTGGAGCCATGAAGCCTCCAGAATAATGAAAAATAAAATATTTATAAAGAGACAACTGAAAAGCAGGACAAATGGTCGTCCGGATCGACTACTAAGCCGGACACAGGACAGGACCTCCAAAAACCGGACTGTCCGGCCAAAAGCAGGACATCTGGCTACCCTACCAGTAATACGAATAATTTCCAAATATACGTTTGCAACATTTCATGGATAGCAGTCATTTTAAGTATAGATACATAATCAATGACACGAAAACATGGAGGAAGGGGGATCAACTCCTTCGACAACAACACTGGCCGGGGCTGAATGGGGCTGAAACCTCAGGTTCTGGTGCTTATGCTTTCACTGCATCTAAAAATACATGTTTGAATTAAAGAATCAGATTGGCAAACCGTAGAGGAACATAGAGTACCTACAAGCTAGAGCTCATTTGGAACTAAAAGATTTGATTGAAAGGAACGAATCTTCTTCCATTGGAATGAATCGAAAAGAACTGATTCCGGAAACTGAACGAAACTCCTCGTCACTAGTTCTCTTTTACATACAGTTTCTTCTCTGTTGTTTGTTGGCTTTACGAGAAATGTTCAGGGACTTTTAACACGCCCTATTGCGTGTTCAAGTATGTTTCTTACTTATTTTTCTTTTTTTTTTTAAAAAAAAAGAAAAAGAAAAAAGTCAGTTCTGACTATTTCTCCGAACTCCATCCATCCACCTTGATTTTTACGTGTGTGTGAACTTGCTTTTTTTCTTTAACCTGTTGACTGACATTTTGGTGCTTATTCTCCTTAATTTTCATGTTTTGAAGGACCTATAATCAAAATAAACGAAACGAGAAAAATACTGTAAAGAGAAAGCAAATTGTCAAACATGTCGAAACATAAAAAGTACTTTAAAAAAAATATTTAAGCTCTTGCTAAGTTCACTTCTACCTTAAAAAAAAAAAAAAAAAAAATAGATAATAAACTTAAAGGTAACGAAAAAAAAAGTAGAGAAAGAGAGCCAGATAGGATGTGCAAAATGTCATTACATAAATTAACACGAATTAGAAGAGTAATTAAAAACTCTTCTGACCAGAGTATATACACACTTATTTATTGAAACTAAAATACAGTGTTACGGTTTCGACAACCTAACGTTATCTTCATCAGACACAAACTCAGATACACCATCACACTCTGACATCATCACATCAGACACTAACTCAGAGATACACATTAGAAACGTAAAATAAACATTCGAATGTTTGAGTCCCTGCTTGGTATCAGTGTTGCCGGAGTTTTTTTTTTAAATGTTCTCTATAAGTGTTAGTGTTTGATGAAGATAACGTTAAGTGTCGAAACCGTAACACTATATTTTAGTTTTAATAAATAAGTATGTACATATCTCTGGTTAGAAATGGAGTGAGTTAGTGTGTCAACAGAACGTGACCCACCACCCACTGTCAACCCCCGACCCACCGATCCAGTCTGCTCAGTGCATTGTAGACATCTTCTGAGCACTGGTAAATTTGTCTACGTTTTACTTTCAAGGCCTCCATTGTTCTTTCTTTTTCATTTGTTTCTATTGACTTACCTGAGATGAGTATATTTACGTGAAAAAAAAAAAACTTTAGGCACTTTTATATATTGATATTTTTAACTGTAATAATAGTAATAGGACTTACTACTTAACCTTCGAGACACAGTCGAATTTTACACTGTTTCAATTTCCCTTTACGTTGGCCTATTTTAACTTCATTTGAGACTTTAAAATTTCATCCTATTTTCCAATGAAAAGTATCTGTAATTCAACAAAGAAATAATTACATATGAAAATTACATTGAAACTCATCGTAGTACGGCCCATGACAAACATTTTACCATTTTATATCATAAAAATCAGATCCACCAGTATTGTAAACAGAGCGGTGCTTTGAGCGATTGACCGTAAAAATTCAGAATCCGATTAGTGATAATTTCACAGCCTCGTTTTATTACAAGTGTAAACTCTTTTTTCAGTGGAGAGGGGGACCTGGATCATGGGTCAGGGTTGATGACAACGGGTTTTAGTGTGTAGTGGGTCAGAGGGGATCATGGTGAGTGGTGGGTCAGACTGGGTCACGGTTGGTTGTGGAACACGATGTTCAGTGGGACGTAGGTCAATTTTTTATTGATCCACACCATCTCTGACTCTAGTTAGAAGATTTCTAGGTTATTATTGTAGTAAGTTTGGTGTCGTCCTACTTGCGACTGTCTTATGTGCGACAGGAACTTTTAACTGTCCTATGAGCGACCGATTCGATCTGTTAACTGGCCTATGAGTCACCGATTCGTTCATCTCTCGCAGGTCTTAACACTTCATCTACCTATAAGAGATTATATCGGGTTGCCATACGACAAACTTTCATGTGTAACTCAAAACAAGGGAGGAAGGTCATTTAAAGAGTTTGTCTACCTTTTAGATTGTTTAGAGTGCATTGTAATTGGTGGGATTGGTTGGGAATTGCTAATCAGATGTAAGGGATCTCAAAAGCTGTCTTTAATTATTACAATGTTTTTCTCATTTTATTCATAGTCTTAGGAAGTCTAGAAAGTAGATAATTGGCAAACTGTTACACGTTTAAGGTTTCCAAAATAAAATATATTGCTTTGCTTAGTGAGTAAGTAGATTTGAATTAAATTAAGTACAGAAAGCAGAGTTGCTCAAGAAAGGGGATATTGCAATTGGATTTTCAATAATTGGGGTAATTACAGAGGAATATACTTTTAATGGAAATATCCTTGTTGTCTCGTTAAGTTATTTGATATGTTTTATGTCAAATGTAACTCAAAATTAAGATGTTTTATTTGCACTCACTGTAGAGGGAAAATATATTTGACGAACAGTATCACTGGCACGTATATTTTTCATAGCAAGGTTGTTCGAACGCTAATAACGATAGAGGCAAATATATTTTACGAGAGGGAATCATATCATCTTCCATCATCTCAACGTAAATGAATCGGTCGCTCATAGGACAGGTAAAAGTTCCTGTCGCTAATAGGACTGTCGCTTCTAGGACTAATTCATAAGTTCCAGAGTCGATATGCCCAACAATTGTTACATCATAACCTTGCGCCCAAATTTTCCTGCTATAAGAAAAGAAAAGATTGATAGAAGAAATCCCCCTTAACAAAATTCTGCGTACGCTACTGCCCTAGAGAAGCCCTTTTGCGCCCTACCTAGAACTTTGTAAAACACTCAGACACACACAAGACAGTTGATCACGTTAATGCATCAGAAACAAAAGATTTAAAAAGATAGACTAAATTTTAAAACAACATGAATTCAAAACAAACCTTAAATTTAGTTATTATTGACAGTTTTTTTTTTTAAAAAAAAGAAAGGGAGGAGGTATAAGAAGAATGATGTTTGTATGTTATATAGGTAACACAGTTCAGCAGCGGATGAGAAATGGTTTACTAGACTTGTGTATGTTCACTGATTTTGAAGAGCAAAAAAATTGTGGAATGTTTTTGAACTGTAGTGGGGTGAAAACAACGATAGAAAAATGAATGGGGAACTTAAAAAAAAGAGGTATGAAATAATAAAAAAAGCACACACACGCATACACACACACACTTGCAGAGTTCTTCGTCCCTCTCTTTAGCTCCATCTCTCCGCTGAATCATTCCAGAGTTTAAAGAATTTCTCTCCCGGCGACTGTGGATGCGTCCTGCCGCGTTTAAAGCAGATAGCCTAATACATCATCATCAAATCGAGCAGTTTTGCTTTAAAGTGGCAAACACAGTTTACTTGAATTATTTTTCTTTGACTTCTAAAACAGCTTGTGTCAAAATTTTCACCAGAATCTAAAGTGAAGTGGAGGGCTTCAGTTATTTGCAAGGAATAATTTGTTTACATTTTTGTAATGTGTAACTTTTTTTTCTTTCTTTACTTCAGGATACATTGCACTTTTTATGACGTGTAACTTTTTATTCCAAAACAGATTGCAGGTTTTTATAATGTCATACTTTTTACGTCGATACTAATTACATTTTTATCTTTTTTCTGTAACACGTCAATTTTTACTTTAGGATACTCTACACATTTTTGTAATGTGTCAGTTTTTACATTAGAATATATTGCGCATTTTGTAATGCGTAAATTTTCATTCATTATCATTATTACTATTATTACGTTTTTAAATGTATTTCTTTACTTTAGAATTCACTACACTTTTTGCAATGTACTTCTTTTTACTTCAGAGTATATTATGCATTTTGTAATGTGTAACTTTCTACCGCAATTAGCACGAAGTAAAAAGTTTCAAATTATAGAAAAGTGTAATGTATTGTAAAGTGAAAATTACATTACAAAATTACCGATACAAAAAATGTAACGTATCCTATTTTTTTAAGAAGAAAAAGTTACATCATACAACTATATGTAATGTATTCTTAAATAAAAAGTTCCACATTAAAAATATATAATATTTTCTGTATGGATATCTGACCTAGGTATAAAATCTTGTTTACCAAAAACAAAATATGTATGTAAACCAAAATATAATAATGTAGCTGCAATGACTATTTTCGAAATGCAAAATCAAAATTTTAGTTAGTAATTGAGAAAAAAATTAAACAAATTCCTATATTTAGAAATTGTATAATATACAACTTCTGTCCAGAAAGTTCGGAGAATGATGTCATACTACTCACGGTCGTAAGAATATCGCAGCATCCCGCACCGGACAGGTTAAGATATGTCTGAACAAGTTCCCGAGCGGCGGCGCTGCGAGTGTTCCAGTCGTGTGTAAATAGCACATTGTAGAGTGAAGGTCTAGTGCTTGCGGTCGAAACAAGAAATGGATAACAAATTGGAACAGCAAACGAATATGCTATTCTGTTTCAAATTTGGAAAATCAGTGAAAGAGACACATGAAATACTGACAACCAGGCCCGCAACTAGGGTTTCTGTCACCCAGGGCAAACACACAATTCGGCGCCCCCCCCCCCCAAGGTTTAGTCGAAAAGTATCACTTATGGATTGCAACTGTAAATAACATTCTTAATGAAACCAGTTATATTGATTTTTAAGTACTTTAACCCTCCAATACGCGCGCGGGCTACCATTGTAGCCCAGCGTTTTTATTTTCCTTGCCGCAAAGTAATTCGAGATGATAACTCAAAGGGTGTCTGTGTACCTTTCTATCAACTATCATTCTGCGTGTTTAGGGTGTGGTCAAACGTAAAATCGAAAGGATCTCATTGTTATTCTGCTTGAAAGTTTCATGGGCTACATCTGTAGCCCGCGCGACTATTGATGTCACGGGTGTTCCAAAGCGTCAAAGTTTTTTCATTATAGTTTGAGTGTTGATCAGATGGTCAATGAGTTTGCAAAATGCCAATTCTGATGAGAAATGTTTTTAAAACCAATATTTACAATGCAAAATCATTGAGAACATAACAATGCAACAATGAAAAGCTTATTTTTATTTCTGTAAATTTTTCGGTGTAATCCTTTCATGTGGAGAAAAGAAGAAAAGAAAAGAAGAAAACTTTCCATCAACAATGAAGCACACAAGAACTCCACACTATATTGTTATGTGTACCTCTCGAACTTGAGCACTTTCTGTACCTTTTGAGCACCTTTCTGTATACTTTCTCTTTCTGTATATATGCACCTCTAAGGTGCACACAAGTGATAGAAAAAACTGATTCGAGCAAAGCATCTCTCTTTACAGTGCATTAACTAGAAAGTTCATTAAATATGAAAGAAATTGCTTCATAAAATATTAATAAATAGATCAAGATATTTAGATTATTTAATGTATAGTAAATATTATACATTATACACGATTAATGTAAAAAAATGATTGAAATTAACAATAAAGCATAATAAAGTATAAGTTGGACTGATAGATAACAATTCAAAATGCCTCGAAAAGCTCTCAAGCAAAACTAATAGATAAAGCTTCATACAGCCTTCGCTCGCAAAATCTCTTGGTAGGCGTACAAGAAACAATTAAATACACCGAGGCGTGTAAATTATCTTTTCCGCCACAAAACTGCCCTCTAGTTTAAAAACATTACAGCAATTGCGTAACACTACAGGGGGCGCGTCTGAGCTAAACTCTTCAACCACCAGCAAGCAACAAAAATCGGGAACTTTTCGCCCCCGCCCCTATTGATAACAGCGTTTTAAACTTCAGAGCTGTTCTCAATGGAATTATACAAACAAACAGCTCCTTGTGGTAGGAAAAGGAAAGGGGGGCGGATTCTCTGTGGTCGCCCAAGGGAACAAATGCATGCAAAATTAGGTTTTTAATGTATGACATTACACCTATTTAGATGAGACTCTCTCTCTCTCTCTCTCTCTCTCTCTCTCTATATATATATATATATATATATATATATATATATATATATATATATATATATATATATATAAAATCAACGAAAAGAGGTCCCATGGAAAAGGCCAAGTAAACTTTTGATTTCTTTTAACCTCTAGAATAAGTTCCTCAAGGGAAAGGGTGCGATTTTTAAAACAATTGATATATCTTCTTTCCGGCGCCCCCTCCAGCCACGCGCCCGGGGCACGTGCCCCCTCTGCCCCCCCCTAGTTGCGGCCCTGCTGACAACAGTTTACGAAGAACGTGCTGTCATCTTGAAATATTTATGAGTAGTTTAAACGTTTCTGAGACGGGCGTGGAAGATGCTCCCCGAACTGGCAAGCCCGCAAATGTACGCATCCTGGACGTACAGAAAGTGAAGGAACTTTTGACCAGGGACAACGTACAGAAAGTGAAGGAACTTTTGACCAGGGACAACGTACAGAAAGTGAAGGAACTTTTGACCAGGGACAACGTACAGAAAGTGAAGGAACTTTTGACCAGGGACAACGTACAGAAAGTGAAGAAACTTTTGGCCAGGACCGTCGTGTGACACTAATAATGATAGTGGAAGAAGTGGGAACTGATCGTAAGATGACCCGCCTCATAGTAACCCAGGATTTTGGCAAACGCAAACCTTGCTCCCGACTCGTGTCCCACACTTTGACGCCGGAAATATAATGGAAATTCTGCTTGACGCCTGTGGAGACCTCTTTGACATGGCGGAAATAGATCCAAATTTCCTTAAAACCATCGTCACGGGCGACGAAACTGGTGTCTGAGGTACAACCCCGAAGGTAAACGTCAACGTATGGAGTGGCGAGGTCCAGGGTGACCGTAAAGCAAGAACATACGACGTGAGAGATCCTGCATCAAGAGAATTTTCATAATGTTCGACTTCGAGGGTCTCATCCACAAAGAATTCCTCAATGAGAGCACCACGTTAAATGCCACTACGTACAAGAAAATATTGAAATGTCTGCTGCAACGGATCAAGCGGATACGCCCCCAGTACGCCAAACAAGGCGACTGAACCATACTCCGTGATAATGCTTGGCCACACACTGCCTTTCTGGTGCGGCAGTTTATGGCCAACAGGAGAGTTGTGTCACTCAATCACTCACTCTACTCCCCAGAAGCGGGCCTAATTGCTGAACCATGCGTAGTTTTTGACATCTAGCATGAAACATATCAAAATATTTAAATTTTTCCGGGCTACGACCGCGGGTGCTGTTTTCGCGTTTTTATCATGTTCTCACTTTTTTCTCCATGTAATATCAGTCATGATTTTTTTGCAATAGTTTATTCACATACAGAATTACTTTGTGGCCTAAGCAGCAAGTTTTAGCACTTTGCCCTCCTGAGATATTACACCCCAAACATGGCATCAAAATCACGAACTTCAATTTTCGGACCCCTATAATTCTATGGTGTCAGTAGTATCATAGCTGTGGATATTTCTTTCTGCAGACTCTTTACATGCGATGGTATTCATTACAAAGCTTATGAACCCCCCACTTTATGCCATTCTAAAATACAGCCCCTTTAAAAGTGTAATTTTCAGTATCTTTTCTGGTAATTTCATGTATTAGTTTGCAACCCTGTATATTTATTTAGAAGCAAGAATATATATTCTCCGTGTACCTCAGACTCTCCTTTAAACATTCGTTATTGTTTGGAGTTCGTGTGATACGTACGTCCTGAGCAACTGTAGTTTTCGTAAACGCTTGCGAATGCAAAAAATAACACTCCGGCGACAACAAAGATGGCCGTCATTCAGAAACACTTGTACATACGACAACCTGAATGATGTTATTGATCTTCTCATACACAAGGTTCATTACAAAGTTTTATAATTTTCGGAGATGGTCGAGCAATCATTTTCCCCATCTTTGGACCACTTCAGATGGATTGACCCAGAAGTGCATTACCATCAACGGGAATTACTTAGAAGGACGTAACTACTGTTTGAGATAACACAACAGTTCATTCGAAATATAGACACATTCGCCGAATTTTTTGGACAGAAGTTGTAATATCTATGGATACAAGGTGCTTTTAAATAGAGAAAGCATGTCTTCCTTGTAAGTACAACTTCCCAAAATGCTAGTGTATATAATCAGGGTCTATTCGAATTCAAAGAATGGCACTTTCCCCATATGAAGGTTTTGTTGGAAATGCCGGATCTTGTAATAGAATCATCGTAATGTTCTACGATGTAATCAAACTGAGGCTGATAACATTGTCCTGTAAACTAACTGTTTAGTAGTCGGGATTGTGTTGTGGAGAACGACTTTTACTGTAAAGATTGATCTTTCGTGGTTGTCTGTGCACCCTCCAACTGCAACCGGTTCAAGCCCGCATCGTGGTTCGAAATACCCACGTTAATTGTAGTCTTGGTTCTTTTGTTTATTCGATCACAAAACATAAAAACTCAAACTCCCCAAAATATACGAAGATTTCTCTATACCGACGAGTTCCTTTGTATTTAAATACACCTTCCTGTGATTTCTGCAGGTGACTCCTTCGATTCATGATGAGACCGAAAGGATTTCTTCACACGTTCCAAAGGGTCAAAATATGGACAGTTCGGGAGAAAACAATGATAAGCGCAATTTTCTAACTTTTAAGTAAACTGGAGAAGAAAGTTCAACTTGCTCATACAATGCAATGCAATGACATATACTAAACAAGCTTGCCCTGCTCTATGCAGTACAATTCAGAGCTTAAACTACCTACATACTATTCTGCGGTCCGATCCTAATGCATTCGACCTAATAACTCAATTTCGCCGAAAGTGGCACTTATTATTGTCTTTCCCCAAGCCACTCGATGAGGAAATGGGATGTTAAAACTTCAAATATACGAAATTGATAACTTAGTTTAATAAATTAATAAATAAATAAAATCTGCTACAGACAGTAAAGAAGGTCACGCGAAATGTACGAGGGTGGATCAGAAAATAATGCCTTCTGTGGCTAAAAATGAATTAATTAACATGTAACAGCAGAAAGTATTACAGATCATACGTATTACTGTCCTTTACGGAAAACTGTCGTTCAACATAGTCTCCATGATTTAGAACACATTTGCGTCATCGTCAAACACAGGTTCAAAACCATTTTTGGAAAACTTCAAGGGTTTGCTTTTTGACCTATTATTTTAAAGGTGTTTTAACTTCATCCTCATCATTGAACCTGTGAATTTATGATATCTCAAATCAACAATTATTTCTTAGGCAGAACAACACGAGACGTTAAATGCATCAGCAACATTCTGAACTGTAGTGCACCTGTCTCTTCGAATCAATTCATTAGCACGTGCATCTGTGATGCTGTCGGCCGGATGCTTCTCGGTTTGTCTGCAATTTAGGTTTCTCCGTTTATAAACTTCTTCTCCCAACGCTGCACATTGTTATGTCCATTACAGATTACAGTGTTCTCATAAACAGTGTTTCTTCCAGACATGTCCCCCCGGACGTGGCGAAAATAATACGTCTATTATAAAATAATAAATAGAATATTACCGTGTGCAAATAATATGTGCCCCCCCGAATACTAAGCGTGCCTCCCCGGAACATTTTCTTTTTTCTGAAAGAAACACTGCTCATAAACGATTTTCAAGTGATTATGGATTTCCTTAGGTGCCAGAAATCCAGTGACTCTTTCTTTTAGCTTCAGACCCATGATTTTAATCAGTCAATGTGAAAACGAAAAGACTACATTAGTAGAGTAAGGTTACCTCTATAATAGTAGATTAGTAGCTGTAATAGAAACAAAATTATACCGAGGAATGCATTAGTTTTTGACCCACCCTCGTACATTTATTAATTAATGAATTTGTGTTTATAAGAAAGTAGAGACCGGATGTTAGGCAAAATGCCTATTCTTTAATATTAAAGATATGATCAAAAATAACGTTTTAAAGTTTATATGGGGACTTATAGTTTCGATTTAAGCCAATTTTATTTTGCCTATTTCGCCCCTTAGTGCCTAAATAATTGCTTTAGTGCCTAATATTGTCTATTTTATGCATTTTCTTCAAAAAACGTCCATTGGGAAAATATATAATTTATATAATAAATATAACATACCAAACTGAAAATTTAAGAAGAAAAAGAAATAAGAAAAAACAAGGATAAACCTCACTAAAAGTTCCAGGACCTGCCAAAAGGTAGAATACTTAATAATAATATAACATACACATACACATACATTAGGTGTTTTTAAACACAACCAGGTGGATGGTAATGGTAATGAATGAAACAGTGCAATGAATGAAATGGGAGGAAACAGGAGAACCCCGAGACAACACGCGCAAACGGTGTTTGTTCACCACGAAGTCCACTTAGCATGAGCTGGGATCTATTAGGGATTCAACACATCAAATATGAGCGTTTTACCACTCAGCTACCGCGACACTTTACTAACAATGTCCGAGATTAATTTTGTAAACCCAGAAGTGAATTTCAAATATTGTTCAGAATTATATATGGAAAGTGTCTTTTAGATGTAGCACTTCATATGTAGGAATTGCGCACATATGGGACACAATAAGTAAATTGGAATAAATTATCACTTAATTATTCGACGTACTGGTTTTGGTCTCTCTCTCTCCTTAAATAAGCATAAACAAATTATGATACATAATGAACGAATTGGAACAATTTGTGACCTAACTATTGGTTGTTGTTTGGAATGATTCTGTGATATTGAGTATATTTGGCTCCTCAGCACTTTGTTTTGGTCTGTCTGCTCTTATATATGCGTGAACAAATTATTGGACATATTGATTAAATTTTAACAAGCTATGACCTGATTATTGATAGTATTTAATTTTTTAAAATTTCGAATAGTGTGAGGCAATTTGAAGTCGCCTCCTTACTTATTTTGGTCTCTGGGGACGCGGTGGCTCAGTGGTAGAGCGTTCACCTCAGGTGTGCTTGGAGTCCCTGATTCGATCCCAGCTTGTGCCGTGTGGACTTTGTGGGGGACAAACACCGTGCTCGTGTTTTTTCGGGGTTCTCCCGTTTCCTCCCACTTTCTTCATTCCACCATTTCATTTATTTCCCATCATCACCGTCTCCTTTAGCCTAAACGGCATAACCGTGGGACTTAAAACTTAACGATTTCTTTTATTTTGGTCTCTCTCTGCCCAAATTATATTGGACATAGGTACAAATTAAAACAAATTATGACCTAATTATTGGTAGTATTTAATTTTTAAAATTTAAATTTTAAATGTAGGGGGTGCTAGTGAAGTTAATTAACTCCCATTTTCTTTTGGTCTCTCTTTCCTTAAATAAGCATAAACAAATTATGATACATAGTGAACGAATTCGAACAAGTTGTGACCGAATTATTGGTAATATCTAATTTTTAAATTTGGACTGTTGTGTGTTTGGAGGGGGGGGGGAGTCGAAAATGCAACTTTTGAAACCTTGCAAATTCATTGTCACCGGAAGCAATTTAATTACTTGACTCGGTCGTTTAACTTGCTAAACACTGAATTATTTTCATTAGCTCAAACAATGTGGCTTTTTATGAACTTCGAATGGGTCACGTGATTGCTCGAGAGAGGCAGAAAAATTTTGAAGGTTAGAGATTCAACAGTATTTATTCCAGAGTTCTCTTGTAGCCATTAGTGTATGCACCTTCGGTGTGGGAGACCCGGGTTCGAATCCCGGTATGAGCTAATGTGGTTTGGATCCCAGTTAAACTGTAGACCCATGTCTCATATAGCCAATTACTGAAAATAGATGTTAAACTTCAAACCAATCGATAAAGTAGACCATTCCATCATCTTGGTCTAAGAAAATACTACGTTAAAGTGTTGAGAATACTTTGATGATAAGTCAGACTAATATGGCCCCTCATGTCATGAGCTTCGAATATGTTTTACTTTTGTTACGTCACGGCGATTACTCGAGTAAAACAGTACAATTTGATGCATAGAAATACAACAGTATGCATTCAAGCATCCTGGTCTATCAAAACCCAACGTTAAAATATCGAGAATATTTTGATCAGGCACAATAATATGGCCTCTCATGTTCTCCAGTGGCGGATCTAGCCCAGAGCAGAGGAGGCCTAGTATTTTCAGTTGCAGTTTTTCTCTAATGCAATGTGTACAACAATAGTTGAGGTCCAGAATGTCAACGTCCAATCTAGCCATAATATCTATCGGGAGAGAGTTAAGTTTGTAACCTCTGCAGAATCCATGAAAAATTTTAAACTCAAGTTATACCTATCATCACTGGCGTCTCTGGCATGTAAAATTTGGGAAGGGGGAGGCATCAAAGAAAGTGATTTAAATGGTACTACCTAGCCCAACCTGTTTATTAACTTCAATTCCATTTGTTAACTTTCTGCTTACCTTCACAGACCCCCTAAGATATATCAAGAACTGGATTACAATCGTTTCACAGCCTGAATATTATATTCCAAATAAATATAATTATTATTATTTTGTCGTTAGTAAATAAATTAAATTAGAATAAAATATTGAATATTTTGTATTTTAAAATATTGGGGGGACACGTCCCACTCGTCCCTCACGCCAGAGACGCCCGTGCCTACCATAGTCTGGGTTCTGACTCGTCTCTCAGATTTTACCTTCTAATCCGCCACTGATGTGCTCTACTATGGTTGCGCATGATGGCTACTCATCGGGCCGAGGTAGCTCAGTGGTAGAGCTTTACCGCTGGTGCATGGGGTCCTTAGTTCGATCGCAGCTCGCGCAAAGTGAGCTTTGCGGTTGACAAACATCGTGTGTATGGGTTTTCTCGGAATTCTCCCGTTTCCTCCCACTTTCTTCATTCCACCAATTTTCATTCATTTCTCATCATCACCGTCTTTCTTAGCCTAGCCAGCATAATTGTGGGACGTGAAACTTCAAGATTTTGATTTGTATGATGGCTACTATTCAATCTATATTGAAAATGTACACACAGTAGCTAATTCTTGGAGTACGCTCTGCAACGTAAAAAGTGCAACAATAGGAATCCAGGAGGAGAAAGTATCTCTTATTATCAGGAAGTGACACTGTTGTATCTATCTGTGTGTGTGCGTGTGTGTGTGTGTACTTATTGAATTCACGTCACCGTGGGATCTGCAAACATAAAACATTGTTAGATTTAAAAAAAAAGCAAGAAAGAGAAAAAAGCAACAAAGAATGTCTTGTTCTTCCTTCACGTCCTCCCCCCACCTTTCCGACGGTTTCTCAAACCAATGTTCGTCTATTTTCCCCGTTTCTCACCGGCCTTATATAACATTGCGTAATGTACTTCTGCAAGAAATCGTGGTACAATTATTAATGCAGTGAGAGTGGAACATAATATTTCTCAAGGCCGGCTGTCCTTCGTTTTTTTTTCCTGTTTTTTTTCCTCTTTTTAACAAGTACGGTACTGTATGGTATGTGGACATAGACAAAATTGAAAGTGCTGGTCTTCAAGTACTCTTATATTAAAACAAGTTCGCAGGTTCGTTTTAGAAAGCGGTATTTTTTTAACGACCATTAAAGGAACTACTACTGCAAACTTATCTTCGACGATAGTCCATACACAAATACCGTTTCGTTTCTTGTTCTTACTTTTACATATAGAACGTGAACATTCTGCTAAATATATTTGTTTTGAATAACGAGTTATAGGGTATAATAGGAGGGACTAGATATTAGCGGGTAGACTTCCGGAGTTGCCCAATCAATAGAATTTATTTATTTATTTATTTATTTATCAACACAACAGACAGATGTCCAAGTAGAGTGTTGAAATATTACATTTTTACAACAGTTTTTATAGTACTTTACAGGACATTGTACACTCATGTCCAAAATTATTGTCGCATGTCTATAAATATGTTTTCCTAGGTATACAATTTTATAAAAAAAAATCGCCCGGTATTTCTTATAATGTTAGTATGTGATAATCGGCAAAGACATTTATGTGCCAAATTTCATGTCAAAAGAGCAGTAAATAAGAACAATAGAACGAAAATAAAACTTTCTTGTCTATTTAGCAACATTTTGTTTTACTCATTCTAATTTTCGTATTTTTAATTCTTTCCCTATGAACTTTACCACAAATATACACTTTCCGATTATACACACAGTATCAGTATTAAAAGTACCCTGCAAAATCATTATCAAATTATATTCTTACAAGAAGACAGTTATAGATATGCGACAATAATTTTGGACATGAGTGTACATATATCAATTTTATCATGTTTAGGACATAATTTATTGTAGACAGTACATCATCAGATTGTTGACTTCAGCATTATGTTGGTCCTAGTCTTTTTTGCAATAGAAAAGACCTGTATTATTAGTTCTAGTTCTAACTGAAGGAACTTGGAAATTCAGTGTTGATATAAAGTTCGAGCAAAATCGAATTCATTTTGAACTATTATTTGGAGGAATACCCGATCGGTAATATCACACCTTTGTTCTAATGAGTAAATACAGTAAAACCTGTCTTCAACGGACCCTTTATTAAACGGAAATATTTCACGGTCCCATGAATTTTGGAGAACAAAACGTGTAAAACTCCCTTCATTAAGCGGAAACTGTGTTACGCGGACAACGGAAAGAAAAATAAACATTTAACGGAAAATTCTGAGTTCCGGACTACAGCGTTTAAAAGATGTTTAGACATTCTGTGAGACATATACATTACACTGTCTGCGATAAAATGTTCGTTCTTTTGTTAAATATTTCTGGACAGTGTTGACCTTCCCCAACCACTACTCATATTGACCCCCACAAATTGTCCTTAATCCCCGCAACTTAATCAAGAATCATACGGAATGTCGGAAAGAAGAAAACGAGATAGAGGAAGAAGAGGAATAGGATACCGAGTTCCAAAAAGAGTGTAGAATAAATACATATCAAGATTCTCTCAGAAGTTTACCGTGTGCGTGGGTTTTCTCGGGGTTCTCCCGTTTCCTCCCACTTTCTTCATTCCACCATTTCATTCATTACTCATCATCACCGTCTCCTTTAGCCTAACCGGCATAACCGTGGGACGTAAAACTTAAAGATTTCATTTCTCAGAAGTTTAAAGGAACTGCAAAAATTTGCCTTACGAAAAATGATTCTGATTCACTTAGTATAATTTCTCAGGCTATAGTGTATGCGGAAAGTCAAGCAGCCAAGCAACAATGTACCCAGAAAACCCTGCTTGGCTATTAGAAAAATAAAGAAAACGAGTGCACAGCATATTTTGCATTCATTTTAATTTTTTTTTTGTGTACGGTATTTATTCGTAGAAGAAAGAAGTGCTGTAATCGAACAATGTACGTACAGCAATATATTTTCCCAGTATGCCCCTTTATAAGCATGTATTTTTTTTAAAGAAAGGAAAGGTCTACCTCCACTAAGCGGAAACCTGACTTTAACGGAAATTTTTGCAAGTCCCGATCGATTCCGCTAAAGACAGGTTCCACTGTATTACATTTATCGAAGTGTACTATGATTTTCAAGTGAGGAATAAATTCCAGTTGTATTTAAGTATCTAAGAAATTTTGATTGAACATTTTCAATTTCTTGGCGATACTTTTGTTGCGAGAAGTTCCAAATTACAACAGCATATTCCGACTTGGGGCATACATATGAGTAATACATTTTCATGAGTATTTGCAATATTGCTGAAGTTCTAATTTAAAAGCATCATGAGTAACATTTTCAGTGCGTTTAATAAACGTTATTCTCGGGTCAAATGTAACAAATGCAACAAAATATATCGAATCCATAGCCTGGAGTCCGGTGCACAGAACTTTCTTTCTTTTTCCTTTTCTTTTCTTTTGTATAGCTGTGTTACGTGTGTCTTTCCTATCCAAAACCCCTCAAAGTTTTCGCCCATAACAAAAACCTAACACGATCGATCTTCCTGGGTTTTCGAAATTTGAATTCTGTGTAACAAAATACATTGAATCCATACCCTGTGGCTTTGTAATTGCAGTTGGTTTCATGATTTACATGTTGTTAAAAATCTCGAATAAATAAATAGTGGGGACAACATAGATCCTTGTGGTACTCCACGAAACTTATATCTCAAATACCAAAAAAAAATAAAAAAAAAATGAAATCTTTCAGGTTTACGTCTTAGGGTTATGCCGGTTAGGCTAAAGGAGACGGTGATGATGATGAATGAATGAAATGGTGGAATGAAGAAAGTGGGAGGAAACGGAAGAACCCCGAGAAAACCCACGAGAACGGTGTTTGTCGACCACAAAGTCCACATGGCGCTAGCTGGATCGAACCAGAGATTCCAAGCACCGAAGGTGAACGCTCTACCACTGAACCATCGCGTCTCTATAAATCTAATCTCAAATACAGAGTGTAGGTGAAATATGAATATTAAACGGTTTATTTTTTCTGCATTTTGGCGTAAATTTAATTTTTTATTAATGATACGACAAAAAATGTTATGTAGATGTTGTCTTACGTGCAAAACCACGAGATTTATGCACATGTTTCTTACATAAAAGCAAGAAGAAAGTTTATCTTTCCCTTTCTACGAAACACACAGCAACGAAGGTATGGGTACGTGAATGTTGCATCGGTAAATATAATAATAATAATAATAATAATAATAATAATAATAATAATAATAATAATAATAATAATAATAATAATAATAATAATAATAATACAGTGAAACCTCTGTAAAGCGGACAGCCATGGGGAATAAAAAATTGTCCGCTATAGAGAGGTGTCCGCCTTAGAGAGGTTTCAACATTTACTTACGTAAATTAGTAAACAAGATACTATGCAATTAGGAAAAAAAAAAACATTTTTGCATGAATCATGTTACGAATATTGCAAAACTGTTATGTTTTGGCATTATCTTCCGTCATGCAATACACTATGTTCAAGGCACAATGTGGAAATAAGAAGTTCTCTGTACTTTACAGTTATCACTATTCACTAAGTTTTCAGTATATCACTTTAATTTGTGTTTTAATTGCAGTCCAGTAGGTTTTTTTTTTTTTTTTTTTTTTTTTTTAAAGGCAATATGCGTACCCACGGGCAAAAAACACCAAACTTGTGTTCTGTTTGGTTAGAGATTCCAGCGGGACAGTAGAATAACGTGTCATTCCAAATGGCGAACAACTATCAATCAGTTTTGTGTCTAAAACAGGTTGAGTGGGAGTGGAATACAAGCAAATGACATATGAGTGTTGTTGAACAGGGACTCTTCGTCTGGGTTGCTGAGCAGATAGTTGAGGAAGCAAAATGTTGTCACAATGTATAAATTACTAAAAACTTTTTTTTACTGTACTTTTCAACTTGTTTCTAGAGAAAGTGTCCATAATACAGAGGCAAATAATACTATAAAAGACAGAAAAGACTGTCCGTGTCCGTACTAGAGAGTGTCCATGTTAAAGAGGTTTGCCAATATGGTTTTTCCTATTACAGTGTTTGGAGATTTCAAAATGTCCGTTACGGGAGGTGTCCGCTTTATACAGGTTTCACTGTAATAATAATAATAATAATAATAATAATAATAATAATAATAATAATAATAATAATAATAATAATAATAATAATAATAATAATAATAATATATTCGTTGGAGAAATTGAGATATTTTGCTCTCATGCCTAGAAACAAGGAGAAAACGTATCTTGCAATTTACTGAGAAATGGGTGGTTACGAAAACGTGGGCATGCAAAAATTGTTTTCTACCAAATTTTCAGGGTGCTTTCTGTGGTGAACACAGCATTTCTGCGAATATAGTACCTCACTCATGTGATTTTACAAAGTTCAATATAAACTTTCTTTCTGTGATGATGTGAGAAATACTTCTAGACAGTACCGTGCCGTGGGGAAGGGGGCGAGTGGGGCAACGACCCCGGGCGCCGAAGCAAATGGGCGAAAAATTCGGGAGAGAAAAAAAGAAAAAAATATTTGGAATATATGTATGGGGGCGCCGTCGTATACTCTCGCCCTGGGCGCTGATTTTCCACGTTACGGCACTGCTTCTATAAAATTTGTCAATTTCTTTCCAGTTAATTTTCTAGATGACTCACTTGTATCTGAGCATGTATGTTCCGTTAGAAGACGATAAAATATGAGCATGTATATATTCTGCAAGCTGAAGACAAAATATATATATGCTGGTTAACAATGTGTTTATTATTTTACATATATAGAACAAAAAAAAGCGAATTCGATTCCCGGTGGGAGAACACAAAAACTTAATGTCCTGAGCGTTCACTTTCATTAACCTTTACTTTACCGCCGGCCAGCAGGGTGTACGCTTCTCCGTACCGCGGGAAATTTAAATGATTTTTAACAGTTTGTAGTGTATGAAAGAAAAGCTTCTAAAATAACTACTATTGCGTATAGAGACATAAAGTAAAAAGCATTTTGTTGCCAAAGGTCTCTGCTATAATTTTGGGGGTCATTTGAGATACTTGGTACAAACCGAGCAGCGCCACGGGGCGCCAAAGATCAAAAAATCTAGAAAAAATGCTAAATTTGGGGTGAAAACACCCCCAACTCCCTTCGTTTCAATTTTGTTTGTAAAGAATTGTATTGAAAATGTACGTACATCCTTCCGAATGCGAAATCTTTTTGGTTGAGGTCTTAGAATGAAATAGTAATGTTTCTATAAATTATTTTCTGACACCTTGCAAATGCGAAAAAAATGTGTAAAATTTATGTCATTGCAGTGTACCAGAAAACATTTTTTTCTGACGTTACGAAATGCGACTAAGTTATGAAATTACTTTTGTATTCATAAGGAAGGTCCCTGGTATAATGTTTGAGTCCTTTGACATACTTGGTAGAGACTCAGGGGGCGCCACGGGGCGCCAAAGATAAAAAAATCTAGAAAAAATGCTAAATTTGGGGGTGAAAACACCCCCAACCCCCTTCTTTTCAATTTTGTTTGTAACGAATTGCATTGAAAATGTACGTACATCCTTCCGAATGCGAAATCTTTTTGGTTGAGGTCTTAGAATGAAATAGTAATGTTTCTATAAATTATTTTCTGACACCTTGCAAATGCGAAAAAAATGTGTAAAATTTATGTCATTGCAGTGTACCAGAAAACATTTTTTTCTGACGTTACGAAATGCGACTAAGTTATGAAATCACTTTTGTATTCTTAAGGAAGGTCCCTGGTATAATGTTTGAGTCCTTTGACATACTTGGTAGAAACTCAGGGGGCGCCACGGGGCGCCAAAGATAAAAAAATCTAAAAAAAATGCTAAATTTGGGGGTGAAAACACCCCCAACCCCCTTCTTTTCAATTTTGTTTGTAAAGAATTGCATTGAAAATGTACGTACATCCTTCCGAATGCGAAATCTTTTTGGTTGAGGTCTTAGAATGAAATAGTAATGTTTCTATAAATTATTTTCTGACACCTTGCAAATGCGAAAAAAATGTGTAAAATTTATGTCATTGCAGTGTACCAGAAAACATTTTTTTCTGACGTTACGAAATGCGACTAAGTTATGAAATCACTTTTGTATTCTTAAGGAAGGTCCCTGGTATAATGTTTGAGTCCTTTGACATACTTGGTAGAAACTCAGGGGGCGCCACGGGGCGCCAAAGATAAAAAAATCTTAAAAAAATGCTAAATTTGGGGGTGAAAACACCCCCAACCCCCTTCTTTTCAATTTTGTTTGTAAAGAATTGCATTGAAAATGTACGTACATCCTTCCGAATGCGAAATCTTTTTGGTTGAGGTCTTAGAATGAAATAGTAATGTTTCTATAAATTATTTTCTGACACCTTGCAAATGCGAAAAAAATGTGTAAAATTTATGTCATTGCAGTGTACCAGAAAACATTTTTTTCTGACGTTACGAAATGCGACTAAGTTATGAAATCACTTTTGTATTCTTAAGGAAGGTCCCTGGTATAATGTTTGAGTCCTTTGACATACTTGGTAGAAACTCAGGGGGCGCCACGGGGCGCCAAAGATAAAAAAATCTAAAAAAAATGCTAAATTTGGGGGTGAAAACACCCCCAACCCCCTTCTTTTCAATATTGTTTGTAAAGAATTGTATTGAAAATGTACGTACATCCTTCCGAATGCGAAATCTTTTTGGTTTAGGTCTTAAAATCAAATAGTATTTTCACTATAAATATTTCTTCTGAAACATTGCACATATCTCCAGTAACAATCCAATGCCTTTTTTTTATTATAGACATTGACAAAGAAGTAAAATTATGCAATATAAATGAAAGTTAGTACTTGTACTTACCAACAGCCTGGTCACAGCTTGTGTACAATGCACTCAGGTCCCTTAGGGTCACGTGGGTCACTGTCGCGTGTGGTACACCCCGAAGCATGGATCAACGCACAGGTGAACCTTACACTCCGAGCACACATAATTTGATCTCTTCCTTTTCTTACTATTGGAGCACACCACACAGTCCTTGCATTCGTGAACTTTCTTGGGCCAATGTTTAGAATTGGCAGCTTCCAACCTTTGTATTTTTAGAGGTGGAGGTCGACTTATTATGTGCGACGGTCCTGGAACTGGTGGTGTCCCCAGAGCCACCAGTTCGTAAATCAGTTGTAGTCTATAGTCTCGTAAGGCAGGGGAAGGTCGAAAGAAACGTAACAGAATGAAAGAGTTTAAAATAGTTTGGTCAAGAAGGTAGAAGAAAACCTTCTTTGTCCATTTCATTGTCCGTCTTCGCACGTTATACGTGTTCGTCATCTTGTCAGCATTGTCAACGTAACCCATGTGTTTATTGTATTCCAGAACAATGTGCGGCTTGATCGCGTTTTTATGTTCGTCAAGGAAGTTACCGTCGACAGGAAAGTTGTGAAAGTTTGTCAGAAGAAAAACGTCTCGTTTATCTCTCCAACAAACCGCACATAAGTCATCCCTGGTCCGTACATGTATGTCCCCTCGTGTTGTTTTGAAAAAGCGGTCTTTGAAGTCGTCAGGCATCGAACGTCTGTTCTTGTTGACGGTCCCGCAACATTGCGTACGCTTTGTTGCAAGATCGTCAAAAAGATCAGGAGAGGAAAAGAAGTTGTCCATAAAAATTTTATGGCCAACTCCTTGAACTTTCTGTGTCAGTTCAATGACCAATGCGTGTGTTGAAGTCATTTCTGTTGTCTGTCTGGTCTTATCTTTGCCAAGGTAAACGATCTGATCGACAACATACCCCTTAGAATCACAAAGCATGTAGAGTTTCACCCCAAATCGTTTGCGTTTCTTCGGGATATATTGCTTGAAAATCACTTTACCTTTGTACAGAATCATGGCTTCGTCAAGCGATAAGTTTTCTGTCGGTTGGTACAGTTTATCATATTTGTCACGTAGATATTCGAAAACGTCCCTCAGTTTCCAGAAGCGGTCATAGGACTGGTCGTTCACGTTAGGTGGTCTGCTATTGTCAGAGAAGTGAAGAAAGCGTAAAATGTGAAAGAAACGATTTCTGGAAAGATTTTCGCCGTACCAAGGAGAGAACATGATGCCGGACCGATTCCAATAGTCTGAGTACCTGTCTCGTCTGTTGTGTCCCATACTAAGGTGGATAGCAAAAAAACGATACAGTTCCTCCAGCGTAATGGGTGGCTCTATTTTGGATGGCTTGTGTCTTGCAACATGTTGTTGATAATACCTATTCGATTCTGTCAACAACATGTTGAAGAAATCACCATCACAAAATAGACAAAAAGCGTCAATGGGGTTTGAGGATGCAGTCAGTCTGTCGGTCTTTGGTCCAGCTTGCAAAGTGAAAGGGAAAGGTGTAGGGGAAGGTTTAGATCTGTCCCGTCGAATCCACTGCCTGTAGTCTGGACGTGTTTCGTCGTCGCTGTCGGAATCGTCTTCACTCAATGTCTCGGGTTCGATGTCTGGTTCGTCATTGTCACTAACGTCCAAATCATCTACATCTTCTGTGTCGGTCTCCTCCCAGAGGGCTTCTTGAATTTCTTCTTTGGAAAGGCTTGTTGCTGCCATCTCGAAATGTAAGCGAACCTACTACTCTTGATTCTACTCTCTTCTGCGTAAAAGAATTCCATCCACACACACACACCGGAAAATGAACCACATGGATTTGTACACGAGGAACAAACAGCGCAGTTTGAGCTCGTGGGTGTGAGGGGTGGGGGGTTAGAGGGCAAATTGTGTATATAGCCCACTTGTTAAAACGAATTGGAGATAACATAGCTTCCTGCTCGTGGCTCATAAATTATTTCCGTCGAGATATGTTTAGTCTACACAGGGAGGAAAACACGATTTCTCAATTTCACTCTTCCCCCCCGCACTCCTAGCTGTGGTAAAAAAAAAAGAAGAGTTTTCTTCGCCTTCTTCCAATGCGGACTGTACTATACGTTGAATCACCATGACATTCCCTGCGAAACATTTATAAAATCCTGTGAAACGTAGAGTTTTTAAAATTTAAAAGCCATTCTTTTTAAAAATCACAAACCTAAATTTTTATTGCTGTTAAAAGCTAGAAAAAAGTAGGAACAGCACACTTATTTTTTAAAATGATGTGCCTTATTGTATGAAGAGATAGTCCATACTGAAAGAAACCAAAAAGGTTGGTTCTCAACCGGTGTGTCGCTGGTAAAAGTAGACCTTTCGCCTCTGTCAGTACAGTGGCAGCGGGACGAACGGATGTACACTTTTGACAGTGTACTGTCAATGGTAAACTAAAGGTTAATCATTCGTACCCTTTATCCTGAATAGCATAAAAGTTAGACGTTAGCTACTAAAACTACGATTGAGAATTTGCACTCATCTATATCGTTTTGTTGAGCTAAATCTGAACTATCAATTGGTATATATGTCCTCGTTATATACTACCAATATTGTAGAATTTCATTTGATTTGTGAGTTTAGCGTCCTGTTCCGCAGCGAGCCTATATGGGACGTGGACCTACAGTTTAACGTGAGATTCGAACCACATGAACTCCGGCCGGGATTGTCAAATTTGATGGACCCAACTTTCACGTTTTCACAGTTCCGTGAATAGTGTATGCGTCTTTCAAGAAAGTGCAACACAAACTATATTCTTGTCAGTTCTCTAACAGTTAAATTTTGAGATAATTTATTATGCTGCCGTTACAACATTTGTAGCTATGGTCATAATTCCGAAATTGTGTGTTTCTCAATATAACATTTTTTTCTCTTGTTTAGCTCGCGCCGTGTAGATATTGTGGTGGACAAGCACTGTGCTCGTGGGTTTTCTCGGGTTCTCTCGTTTTCTCCCACTTTCTTCATTCCACCATTTCATTCATTTCTCATCTTCACCGTCTCCTTTAGCCTAATGGGCATAATCCTAGGACGTAAAACTCAAAAAAAGAAAGAAAAGATTAAAGGTTACTTCCAGAGCACGTGAGCATCGAAACGATTAAATTAATAAAATAAAAATGCCATATGACAGACAGTAATAGAAAAAAAATGTGAGATTAATGTAATTTTAACCGTTATTAGTTTCACCTAAGAAGGACTCTTACGGACTTGATTTCTTATTTCACTTGTTTTTGAAGTAACTATTATAATGAATTAACATTGAAGACTTGATTATTTCTTAAATACCATAATAGAGATTCAAAAAAGGTTCTTTCGAGACGGAAGTTTTTTCCTTGTAAAAAGCCCCCATTTTTCGACAAAAGCCAGAATTTTTGCTTTTTTCACCTTTAATCATTTTCTTACTCAATTACCACCTTTGTTTTCCTGTAGTGGATTCCACATTTATTTTAATGTCTGTAAAACTTTCACTACTTATGAATTCTATGTTTAGTTCGAGGCTGCCTGTCTTTATTATTGATTTTTCGAACTGGCATTTCATTGCTGGTAAATAAGTGCAAATTATGCAACCTAACATACCACAAGGTTCATGCTGGTTGCCTAACCATCTACAAAGCTATGTTTTACTGGTATGGATGTGTATGTTTTACTGGTTACTTAAATTCAAACTATGAGACAAGCAAAAAGTCTCACAAATCAAGAAAAAGAAACAAACCCATTTTTTGTTTTGATAAAGAATTGGACTGATATCTCATTATCTGTTCGAGAAACACTATTGTGCACTTAAGATATTTTATTAAAACCTAACATAAGTTCTACGTAGAAAAAGAATTTTAGGAATGATCCAAAAAATGAATCAAAATATTGCGGTCTTGGCCAAGAATTTTAGGAATGATAAAAAAAACGCATCAAAAGATTGCGATCTTAGCCAATAATTAGTTTTTGGATCAGGGGTCACAAAATTTTTGAACAACCCCTAAATCGAGTTTTCTTATTTTTTACGGAGTAAGCACACCATACTGAGTTAAGTTATATTTTGAGTTGGCTACACTATATGAAGTTCTCCACATACAAAGCGTACAAAAAAATTTGTGATTAAAATATATTGGATCTTTTGATGCATTTTTGGATCAGGGGCCACAAAATTTTTGGAACAGCCTCTAAATCCAGTTTTTTTTTTTTTTTTTTTTTTTTTTTTTTTTTTTTTTTTTTTACGGAATAAGCACATCATGCTCAATAAACTTGTTAACGCGAAACCTCCGATATAAACTGTCTTTAGCTGAAAAAAAAATACTAACTGATGATTTTACTTTATAGATAAATTCTAAATGACAATTTTCTTCCAGTAAGTCTAAGTATCACATTTTGAGAAGTTGTTGCTAACATTATTAAGTTTTCACTAAAATATTTGTTGTCGTAGATCATTACTCTTAATAGCTCTGTAAAACATTTCATTCGAACTAGAAAACCCACTGAAAAATTAAAACTAACCACTGACTGGCATGACAGCCCTTATGAGCCTGAGCCGCTCCAACGCCATCTGTTAGCGACTGAATGAACTAAGTCCAGCCTAGCGAAGAATACGTTGTCTTGCCCTGTCTGTAAAAGGCCCCATATACTATCAGTTTAACTGAAGGAAAATTTGATCGTGACGTCAGAACTGAAGGAAAAACTATGGGAACTGAAGAAATTCGTTCAGTTCAGTCAGTTCTTCATGTGGTTATTTGGACTGAAGAACGGTTATTTTGGACTGAACAAATTAACCGTCTTTTGCTGCGATAACTGTGCTATTGACTGAAGAAAACACACTTGTCTCAGTTCAGTTCCTGTCATCATGGTAGCTAGTAAAAGTGAGGCATTGTTGGCTTTTATTGAAACCTAACGTGCTCATCCTGAACTTTGGGACATGCAACATGTGCATTATGCGAATAGGTATAAAAGAGGGGCTTATGATCTGTTGATGACAATACGTTTCTATGAAGATGCCATTCTTTACTCCAAAATTCCCTCTTTTTACCTTTTTTTCGGCTTCTTGAGCTAGAAATGAGGCTGCGATTAATCAACAAATAGCTCCTTTTCTTCTGTCACTCATAATAATGTCTACCTGCTGTGAAGACGTACACAAGACGCCAAAGTTTGTATAGAAGAAGTGCATTGTACAGAACATATGAAACTGAAGCAACTGAACTGAAGGACTGAACTCGGTTAACTGACGGTTCTCCACACCCTACCAGTTCAGTTCATCGTACGATCGGTTAAGTAAGTTCAGTTGGACTGACCAATTAAAACTGATAGTGTATGGTTTCTTTAACAGGCGTATCAGGAGCTTTCAAGATCTAGTGGCCGTCATGTATTTTATTCAAGTGCTCCCCAGTTTGCCTCATGACGCCGAAAATTGGGAAACACCAACCGGCTAATCGAACACGGGACAATTTGAGACCAACACTCTAACCATTAGACAACGCTGTTCTCCAGAAACCATAGCATCCGCCGATTTGCCCTTTTTCTTTCGTATGACGTGACTGAGCATTCATGATTATTGAAATTTTCAAAATATTTTTACCCTTCAAGATGCAGTTATTACATGTTTCTTCGTATTATAATGAGAAAAGAATGGCGGGAACATACTGTATTTTTTCACTAAAGTTGAAATGTTCGAGAAAGCCCAAAATTTCGGAGACAAAAAAAAACCTAGAAAATAAAATTTCGTTTTTTCTTTCTTTCTTTCAAAAAAAAAAAAAAAAAAAAAAAAGCCGGGCTATTCCCAAGCCCTTGCATTAATATATCATACCCATGATTGCCTAATAGCATTAAGGAAAACACACCAAGTGTTCTAAACATAAGACTAGAACTATTTAATCATACAACATACTTTCCAGACTCAAAAAAAGTAATGATACTTTGAACAGGTTTTAGGTTTAACCAAACAAAATCCAAAATTTGCCCTCCCCCCAATAAATAAATAAATAAATAAATAAAGTTCATGAAGAGTATATCCCAACTTTTTCTTTCAAACATTAATTTTGCCGATTTATTTTATTGTTTATTCAAGGAATCATAAGACACAAAAATGATGAGTGATATTTCGTAATTATCTAATATATATAATTACGTTAATCAGGTACCATAATTAAAGTTTCTAGGTCACGCTTAATAACGCTTCCTTTCCTTGACTTTGGCATTGACATTTCATAATTTATGTACAATTTCACACTAACTAAAAGGAAGGAAAAAATACATTCAAGGAAAGGGGAAGTAATAATAATAATAATAATAATAATAATAATAATAATAATAATAATAATAATAATAATAATAATAATAATAATAATACCTCCATGTACATGGTAGTGGCATTTGAAAAGAACATATACAGTAAAACCTTTACACATTGCTCACATAAAATCCTTCAGAAGACGTCCAACTTAACGCAGGTAACAAACTTTGGAAGTAATACAGAATAGCATATGTCTACATATTTACTGTAGACATGTAGTAACTAGCGCGTGTCTTTAATGCGCGGAATCCCGGGTTCGATTCCCGATGAAAGAGCCCTGAAATTTGAACACATTACAGTGGTCCTGATTCGATCGTGGTCTTGTAGGTCCACGTTTCATGTTAATGCCACTCGAGCCAAGTTCTCTTACCCGTATTACTTCATTTATCACAAAAAGAATAGAGATCTGAAGCGATGCCAAGTTCTGTTGAAATCCAAAAATTGGAATGTAAATTTGTAACTTCAATGCTGAGAACGAACAACTTGCCGGGGAAAAGTCTCTCTACTGGCGTAAATCCCGAGGGATGAAGGGGATATGTCCCCCAATATTGGAACTAGGGGCACTGTCCTCCCAATAATCCGATTTGAAATGTTTTTGGTGAGAAATGTGATGATTTGTTTCCGACTGCCACAAAGGAAAGTGAGATGAAATTTATGTTCCTTGCTGTGTGTATAATATACAATAGGTTCACCTCAGACAACTATGTTCCCCTGATCCTCCACAGCATTGTTTTTCAACTTCGCTTTAAAAAACAATATGGGAATTGTCTTACCCAAGGTCGGATCCAGGATTTTCTGTGCGGGGGTGCACCAATAACTACTACAACATTTGAATTAAATTTGATTTTTCTTAAGGGGGGATGTCCGTGTTTTGGTCGCTTACAAGAAATTTGCCAACCCACGGTTTGCTATTGCTTGCAAAAGTTTAATTTTTTGTCGGAATATGTGTATATAAGTTTAATTTTTTGTCGGTATATGTGTATAGAAGTTCAGTATCTCTGTATTAATTTTTCCCCCTCTATCTTGCCTTTCACGCATATGGCATGGGCTCAAATTTTTAACACAACTCTAAAAGTATTTGTACCTTTTTCTTGTAAACTACTGAAGTAATTCGTTTAATTTTTATATCACACACCATACGCTAGCTGGTAATGCTACCGAACTAGGATTATTTTTCTAGGTTACATACGAAGCCAATAATTATTTTTCAAAAATTCGAAGAATTTTAATCTTTTTTTTTTTTTTTTTTTTTTTTTTTTTTTTTTTTTTACATTCGCCAAAGAGTAATTGAGAGAAATAAAGGATCTATGCTATAATTCTAGTTCAGTAAGTAGAGGTACATATAAGTAAGAATTGTGCAAAATTTGGCTACTTTAGCATTAATAGTTCGTGAGAAAATGGTACATGTATGTCCAAAATGCAATTTTGAGAAATTAAAAGTTTAAAATTTACAATGGATTTTCATCAATGAGGCGGATCACAACATACAGAAAGCACCATAATCATATTCTTCGTCTTCGACTGTATCTTCTTCATCTTCCCTACAGCTTTTTATTTCATTCTTGATTCCTTGGTAAGCTTCAAGATTCCCAACTCAGATTTTGTTGTACGCTTTCTGTCCATGTCTCGCAGTAGTTTGGAGGTGCATTCACCGCTTGAAATTCCCATGTTTTTCAGAACATCAGTTCTTGCTTCAGGGCCACATAAAACACAGAACAGCATCATACCCTGCAATTTGTATGATTTTGGAACCCGCAAACTTAGTTTCTGGACATCGTTGAAATATCAGTGCATTAAAACTTTCATTGGGGTTCTGTGTTTTCCCAAGCAAACATTTTCCCAAAAGGGTGAGATCCACAAGAGCTCTGTAGATAGGCATGATAGCATCCATCAGTGCAGGAGGCAATGAATGTGAGTACAATGTTACCAGTACTCACATTCCACTGAAATTTCATGCGTAGCCTTTTTTTTTTAGGGTGGGGTGGGGGTCATTACCAGTTGGCAACTTGTATATCTATTGCCATGGAACGTACGCTTTTTGAAAACACCTTTACATCTCCCCATTTAAGAAATAATTACTGATAACATTTAAAACCACTCTAGCTTATTTGGCTTTCATATAAATCTCGCACGCGGTAAGTTTACTAACACAGACTAATAAGGATAACAGAGAACTATGTACGCAGAACAGTAAACAACAGTAAGCAAAATGATGTGTGTATTCTTTTCGGAACGACAAAGAAAAAATACATTTACTACATCAAGACAGAAGAATGGGATGACCAAATAGCCTGGAATGAGTATCAATGCTGACAACAGAAGTACACAATAATTTGTATTTTTTGAAGGAAATCTGATGTCGAACGAACATGACACTTTCAGCTATGAAACTTTAAAGACCCTAGATTCTGAAAATGATACATTTCAAAAGTTGAAAATTTAACCCCAAACACGGACATCCCCCCTTAATGATTTTTGGCACGCTGTTTTGTTTGGTGAATCCTTTCGCTTCAACCTCCTGAAAATCGACTTAAACTATTGCTTTTGCAAAGCTCTGTTTACTTTTAAGTCCCAAACGGAAACATGACGGCAGAAAATTTCGGAAAGTGTTGCTATTTTCACTGCTAGCTTCTCATTTTAGATAGTGTATACTTACAACGAAGGGAGGGGGGTACACGTGCACCGCTGCACCCCTCCCCCTAAATCCGGCCGTGGTCTTACCCATCTCCCCAATATAGAACACAGATTTGCGCTATGAGTCTCTCGAGATGACATTGTGTATAGAAATTGTTCTCACATCAGCACTAAAGTTGCAATTTTCAAATTTTCTCATTTCAACAGAATTTGGCATCGTTTCATATCTCTATTGTAACATATATAAAAAAGATATATATAAAATTGATTTTTAACGGTGTAATGGGTAAAGTGTAATAGTATACCACAATAATGGAACGGGTAGTATAGTGGGATTATAGTTATAGAGTATTGCCTGTCACATGGAGACTATTACCCAAATGATTTATGACATTTTATTTAGATGTGATAGATAGTAAAATAAAAGAGATTGAATAAAAATAATAAGAAGAATGCATAATGTAATTAATTAATATTTAGAATAAAAGAAACAATTATACATAGCTATAAGTTAAATGTACAAATATATTACGGTAGTAAAGAAAAGAAGCATACAATAACTGTAAAAGCATGCAAATTGCTAATAGATAATTTTGATTTGTTTAAAAAATATTATTTTAATTGTTTATTTTGTTTCATGTTAATAAAAAACTTTATGCACTAAGTGATAATTCACTTATTATATAATAATCGGTTTGTGGTTGAATGAAATGATAAATGTACAAGAGCTTGGCTCCTACTTTTTCACGTCCATGTTTCTGGTGGCATATTACTTTTTGAAAAGTATTTATAGCGATCTACCTAGTATCTAATAGTGCAGATATGCCATTACCTTGCTCGTGTAATAAATAATAATACTAATGCATATTAAATCCTTATTTTTCACGTTTATGCCTTCAATCTTAAATCCTTCTTTCCTCCCTTCTGAACTGTTTTCGTAAGTTATGTGACAACTGACAAGGCCTAATTTTTTCCATTGCCCCTGTAAGTTTTCTCCATGAAGGAGGAAATTTCTTTTTTTTTTTTTTCCTTCATTTGTATAACAAATCTTACCTGTATCGTTGTTATAAGGGACGTAATACTTGTAATTCTGTTATTGTCTCACTAGTTTACCCTCTTACAAAGAGAAATTTCCAGGTTTCAGACTTTTTCGCTACTTTATCACAAATTCTACATTTTGTGGCAAATTTCAAGTTTCCATATCTACAGGAAGTACACTAACTAACTAACTAACTAACTAACACTATGGCCTATGAAACCTGGAGGTTCAATACAGCGTTCATAAAAGCTCTCCATTGACTTCAGTCATTAGCCAACTGGATCTAGTTCCTACTTCGTACTCCTATTTCTGCGAGATCTATCTTAATGTTATCCTCCCATCTGCGCCTAGGTCTTTCTAATGGTCGTTTTCCGATTGTATTTCTAGTAAAAACTTTGAAAGCGTTCCTACTTTCCCCCATTTTGGCAACATGGCCTGCTCAACTGAGCCTCCTAGACTTGATGACCCTAACAGTGTTTGGTAAACGGTATAAATTATGTAGTTCATCGTTATGAAGTTTCCGCCATTCCTCATTTCCATTCCTCCTGGGTCCGAATATTCGTCTCAGGATTTCATTTTTAAATACTTTCAGTCTGCATTCTTTCCTCAGAGTAAGTGACCATATTTCACAACCATGCAGCATAACAAGTGAGATTGTCGTTTTATATATTTTAGGCTTCAAATTCCTAGACAGAATGTGAGACTATAAAAGATTTTGAATTTAATAATAACACGAATCCCCTGCTTTCAGTCTACATTTAATTTTTTCGTGGATATGATTTTGATCTGTTAATACTGCTCCTGGATATTTAAAACTATCCACTTTATCGAAAGTTTTATTTGATATTTTGATGCATTCATAATTTGCAGTATTGTACAGTATTTTAATGAGTGAGAGCCAAAATTTGTTGTTTTTTACAGTTTACACGACCCTCTATCTCGTAAGCGTTTCGAGATTAAACGTTGACGTTTTACATATAGTACTATGACCTTGCGCAAGTTCTTTCATGCAGCCAATTATAATTGCACTATCTTCATGGAAATAGAAATTATGATGTTCGAATAAGCCTGAGTTGCTTCGTGTAAATACACACATGGCATACTATAGCTCAGAGTGAGCGAGAACTTGGCTTGGGACTCTACCGTGCACTAGGGTTGCCAACTCTGGAGAATAGAAAAACCGGCTCCCCCTCAAAAGTCCCTATGATATAGGTCTAAGTGTGAAGTATCTCTCTTCGGACCCATCGATGGGAAAAAAATGTACTATCGTGAACAAAAATGCATTACCACCTGAGTTCTGCATATCATTATTACATTTACTAATAAACTTAATAGATACGTTGTGCTTAATGAGAAACTGACGTCGACATTGATCATTTCATTGTATTTACCAGTAACTGCTACTTCTTTATAATTATCAAAACAGATGGAGAAAAGTATATTACTCCTTACATGATAATTTTGGATTTGGAAAATGAAATTCATTCTTTAAACTTATATTACTCTCAATAAGTGTACAAAGTTCCTTACAAGTAAATTTCAAATTTTCCCTGATACAGTCCGTGTCATTTCTTTAAAATTATCTTAACAGATGAACAAAATATATTAATCGTTGATAGATAGTGAAAAGTGACAGTTTTGGATTTACAGAATGAAAGTTACTTTTTAAATCTATACTTTGAACTAGATAAAATTACATCGAACTAGATACAAATTTGGAAAAAAAAAAGTCATAAAGGGGCTGGTAAGAAGTTTGTACCAGTCACCGGCTTTAATCAAAATAACAGCAATATTTCCGGCCAGGCCGGTAAAAAAAAAAAAAAAAAAAAAGACAGTTGGTAACCCTACAGTGCGTGTAGATCTGTATCCTTTGGTTACCATTTGGTTTCTGTATCAAGTAGGTACACCGTCAATAATGGGAAAAGTTTATACATAGAGGTGTTTATTTGCTTATATCTCTGAATATGCATTCCCGTTGAATATGCTTATATGCATTCCCGTTGAATCCCAGCTGCCGTCATTGGGATTGTGACGAATAAATATCGTAGGCGAGGGTATTCTCGGGGTTCTCTTGTTTCCTCTCACATCAGTTCCTTCGTTCCAACATTTTGTTCATTATCATCACGACCCCATCTTGTCCTCGGAGCGTAATCGGGGTCCCTAAACTTAAAAAAGTAATAATAATAATACTAATAAGTATATATATGACCTTATTTCTTTATACGTCTATTACTTCCGGTCTAAATAATGAATTCGCAAAATCTACAGTAGCTTTACAATGTGAAACGAAACGCACCCGTTTTTTTTTTTTTTTAACAATATTTTCAGTGCCGGATCTAGATAGTAAAAATTGAGGGGGCCCAGCCGGAACCCAGATTATGATAGGTATATCATAAGTTTACAATTTTGCAAGGGCTCTGCAGGTTTCAACTTAACTCTCTCCTGATAGACAGTATGGCTAGGTTGGAAGTTGACATTATGAATCTCAAATATTGTTTTACACATTGCATAACAGGAAACCTAAAACTGAAACTATATCTAATGTTTCAAAAATTTTCAAAATAAACAATAAAATTTAACGCTTACTATGAACTTAAAAAAAAATGTATAAATAATAGCTCCTTTGTCACTTTAGTAACTTCGGGGCTAGGCCCCCGCAGCCCCGGGCTGGATCCGCCACTGAATATTTTCATTCAATCTTACGTATTACTTGGAAAAAGAGCAGACATTTTAGCTCATGTGTTTAGTATAAGGTAAAGGAAAGCTTTGTTAAGACAATTAACACGAAGCATCTTGAAGGCAGCCTATTCTACTAACTGACGGACCAAAGGTTCCAGGCTACGATTACGTAACCTCGTTATTGTAATTACGTAACATAAATCACAGACGAGAAAGGGAAGAGTAATGAAGGGAAGAAAAAGTTAACGTAAGAAAGTGCAACATAGCTAAATACTTGGCATATGCACAAAAATTGGTTATGCACTAAACTTAAAAAAAAAAAAAAAAAAAAAAAAAAAACTAATCTATTGAGTATAATACGAAAGTCTATTATAGAAGTATACTTACAGCACATTACAAGATCCAATAATATCACGTTGTCCAAAATGTATAAGCCTTTGGAGGTCAAAATTGTGAACACATTTATTATGATTTGATAATAACACTATGAAAGCATATAGGTACTATTTTGTTTGATCGGCTTCTGCCATTTTTCCGGCAACACCATAAACCCGTCGCTATAGAATATTTGTGGTTTCCGGTCAAAAAAAAATTGTGACACGTGTTTTTCACATGTCTTTTTTTGAAACTAACTTAACACCATTCAGAGAATTTTGCAGACACCAAAGTGAATGATGGGCCAAGTCCGACCTATACATTGGATGCATTAAAACTCCTAGCCAACTTCGTTCGATTTCTGACGGGTCGTTACAGTTGTTTGTGGTATGGCGTTGTAAGCGTGGTATACGCCATCCTTTCTGTTTCTCAATTCTGGAGTTTCTTTTGAATTACTGGGTGCACTCGCTCTAATTGTCAATAGTATAGGTCGGAGCCTATCGTTCTGTGCGGCGGTAGCAGTTCGTGATGCACAATGCCCTTCTAATCTCACCAAACGCACAGCATAATCTTCCTTGGCGTCCTTTTTATGCTTTACACAAACTGTGGAGTTTCTTCTCGCTTTGGTCATGATCTTCATTGCACATTATCGTACCTTAAAGAATTTTCATCTTTCGTGGTCAACCTCTTCACAAATGATTCGAGTTTGTTACGTTTCAGTAGAAATTCACAGATGAAAATTCAACCGAGTGTTTTTTTTTTTCGAGTCAGGTTATATGATACCAAACTCCGAGCTTCTTTTTGTAGTAAGCTTTTTAAAATTGTTTTGACAGCGTTTGATGATGAATGTTTAGGTCATTGCCGATCTCATGACTGCTTAAATGTAGGTTTTCCTCAACTTTTGCTACAATATCATCCATTTTCATCACCCACTGCGTGGAGCACTTTACACATCGAAATTTCCAGAATGAAAACGATTGACCCACCTTTTGGTAACGTATCTTGCTCATAAACAAGCCTGCGCAGCATTTGCACCTTTTGGTGAGAACTGGTAATGATAAGTGTTATTATTTATAACACTGGTGTGCAAACGGTCTTGATCCCAACATGTTGACTCGCTTCAAACATCGAAGACAAACATTCATCAGAGAAACGTTATACTGCCAGTGTGGTGAGATTTTAACGTCAATTAGTTTTTCGAGCTTCCACGAAAAAAAAGAAAACTAAAAGTAAATTCAAACGATCACCGGTACTATCGACTATTGGACAATTTGAATAAATCCATCATCCTGAAATGTCTAAAGCTCGTTAATCGTAGATAAATTGTGTTCTATCATTCAAACTCAAACCACACCAGGGTCGATTACTCGTCAAAAATTGTTAGAGCTTGAATGAGATATGTTTCCACATTCACCGTACTCGCCTGATCTTGTGCCGTCAGACTTACACTACTGTTTATTTATTTGTCAAATACGGTAAGTTCTCCTTTAAACGAGGAATTATGAATCTCACTAACGATAAGAAAATACAAGACTAAGACCAAGACCCGGTTGTCTTCGTCTTGCACATCTCGTCTTGTCTTAGTCTTACTTGCAAGAGTCTTGCAAGTCTTGTTTTTAAGGAATCTTACGCTTTTTATAGATAAATTTTACACTGCGTATAAGAGATAATAAAAGTTATGCGTACCTCTTCTTGTCTTATTCAGGGGCGGATCTAGAAAGTAAAAACTGGAGAAGCCAAACAGAACTCAGACTATGGGATGTATGAGTTTGAAAATGAAATGAAATGAAATCTTTGAGTTTTACGTCCCACGGTTATGCCGGTTAGGCTAAAGGAGACGGTGATGATGAGTAATGAATGAAATGGTGGAATGAAGAATGTAGGAGGAAACGGGAGAACCCCGAGAAAACCCACGCACTCGGTGTTTGTCCACCACAAAGTTCACTTGGCGGGGGCTGGGATCGAACCTGGGACCCCAAGCACCAGAGGTGAACGCTCTACCACTGAGCCACCGCGGCCCCGATGTATGAGTTTACTATAAGCTTTCAAAAATATATAACTAAATGGCCATAGACGCCGAAAGACCAAAAATCTAAATCATCAAACATATATATAAAAAATAGCTTAAATTCTTTTGTCCCTCAAAAAACTGGGGGGGGGGTCTTAGAACCTCTCGGCCAACCTGACTAGATCCGCCAGTGGTCTTAGCAACAGAAATATGTTTCCTAATGTAATATTGTTCACCTTTATGTGAGTATGATATGATAGTGTACCAGAATTGCTGAGTGAAACATACGACAAGAAGAGAAGTAGAAAAAAATTACTACTGGTAGATGCCAATTAGCGCCAAGGTGACAGTGACACAAATTTTCAAAGATAATGACTAGAGAAAACTTCGTGTTTCTTCGTAATTAATTGCATTATAGCTTCTGTTTTATTGTATGTCTAAGGTCTTTCTAAAATTGAGATGAAAGTAATTTTTATTTTCTTTAATTATCTTTGCTTAGCTTGTGATAAATGTTCATATCTGCAACTTCATAAATATCTGCTATTATATTTCAGATGCTGATACAGTCACAAATGGTCAGGATATGAATGTCGGGAAGATGTTATTAGTGACGAAGAAGCGTCAATAGTAGCTGGTACATCCGTAACAAAAAAAAAAAAAAAAAACTAATTGAATTAAATTTCCTTGAAGAAAGAAGAGAGAGAGAGAGAGAAATGTCTGAATGAGAAAGGATTCATATTGGTTTCTCTAGATCTGAACATTGCACAAAATGCCCGGGATTCAATTCACTCACCAGCAAATCAAGGCTTATCTAACTGGCCATTTTCTACAATACATATTATAACGTTTTAAGTTATATAATAACCCTGAATTCGTTATATTAACATTATAGAAATATTTCAAAGGTAATTCATATACCAACTGTTCAAATGATAACACAAGAAATCGAATTTATTTAAACTTTTATATTTTTCGTGGATTTTCTGCATTTAACTTATAATTAATCTTCTATATATCTTCATTCTAATATTCTATATATCTATTATGGCTTCCTCACTTACTATATAGAACTATCCAGAAAGAGCAAGTTTCTACATGTTTGGCCTTTCAAAAAAAAAAAAAAAAAAAAAAGTGAAGATACCATCGATACAGACCGTAGGAAATGATATCTTAAGATACAAACCATTATCCTTAATAATATATATACCTATTTCTACAAATCGTTACAATATGGGATTCTTGTGTACATAATGCTTCATATTACTAACACATATGCCCTACAGTCACGTAAAAATCATTCAAATCTACAAAAGCATAAATTAGTTTTTTTAAGGACTTAATTTGATAAGTTGTTTGAAAATTCGAAATTTATCGTGACTGAACTAATCATTTTTCAGAATTTGATAAAAAAGAAAGGAGCCTCTGTAAGTAAAAAGTGGCAGAATAATAGTAAAAAGATCGATATTTATTGCTAAAACTGCTTTGTACACTTGTGGTTTCTTGAAGATCATTATTCATTCAAAATCTTCAGTAAGAAACATCTCTTGAGTTCATCTATCCATTGGAATGGACAGCTGTAAAATGTAAATTAAGAAGTCTTTCCTCCTTTTTTAAAAATTTTTGCTCCTTTGTGTTATTTGCATCCCTTTTAACTCCCTCAAATTCAGAAACATTTTTTAGGTGATTAGGAAAAAAATCAGGTCTAGAAGGGCTAGCATGTTTTGCTGGTTTAAGATGTTATACAGTATTTAAGCTCTCAGTTCATTAAAACTAACTTTAGCAACCACAAAACTTACAAAGATTATTACTTGAAAAAAATTAAACTATTACTTGCTTATATTTCCCTTAATGTTTATTATTTCTGCGGTAGCAAATCAAACTTACATTGATGCAAATGTCTGTCTGTTCACTATTGAATTGCATAGATGTGTAGGTCTGGCCACCAAAGAAATCAATGTCTTATGAACCAGTTTATTGTCCTAGACAACATTTATATATAATCGTTGCAAGTTTTCTTTGAGTTTACTTGCTATCTCAGACACAAAACTATTTTTCGTAAGATTTCACATAATCCAATAATGTGCTATTGTCAATGAACCAAATGAAGGACGAAATAAATCTGGCATTGAAGTTTTCATGTAGTAACAATTCATAGAATTGTGCTTTCTATTGTTTTCTACGCACCGTCCCAATTCATCGCCATTCTCCGTGTTCCAGGTAAGTTCCAAAGATACACGGAGATTATACAGGGTGTTAATGAACTATACTGACAAACTGTAAGAGGTGATTCCTTACATTAAAATGAGAGAAAAAGCTCATATGGACCTATTGCGAAAAGTGCATAGTTTCAGAGCTAGGGCTCTTCAAAATCACGAAAAAGCTAAATTTGAACAGGTCCTATTTCGTATTCCAGAAACTGTGGGTGGTGGTCCTTATCAGCGTAAAGGAAGTCACGCATACACAATCCAAAAATGCATATTAAATCAATTTTCAATGGTTGTGCAAGGTATTCTGTATAGGGTATAATTCTGAAATGTGCTCTCAATAGAGTTTTCAGATATACCCTGATTTCAAGAAGGGTCGAAAGTAGGCACGAGGTAAGCCTTAACAACAATGGACATCCAATGCTTCGGAGGGAAGTCGGAAGTGTTCGAAACTGGCAGCTCCATGTTTTCTTTCTTTGTGTGTGTGTGTGTGTGTGTGTGTGTGTGTGTGTGTGTGTGTGTGTGTGTGTGTGTGTGTGTGTGTGTGTGTGTGTGTGTGTGTGTGTGTGTGTGTGTGTGTGTGTGTGTTCGGAATAACGTCTGATGCTATGTATTTGGTCATGGTATATTTCACGTTTTCTTCACTTATAAGCGTGGAAAAAAACATCGCAGCATGCTTTTTCCCGAGTACGGGAGAGCGTACTGTTGATGATTCTTAACACTTCCGGCATCGCACCAAAGGATTCCGTGTTCACTGTTCTCAAGTTATCGTTTGCCTACTTTGGGATAATCATAAAGTCAGAGCATATCTCGAAATTCGGTTGATGGCATGTCTGGGAATTTCATCCTCCTGGGAATACTCTGCACACCCATTTAATATTAATGAAATATGTATTTTTGGATTGTGTATGCGTGACTTCCTTTACACCGATGAGGGCCACTAATCCACGATTTCTCGAATTCGAAATAGGGCCTCTTGAAATTTGGCTTTTTCGCGATTTTGAACAGCCTTGCTCTGAAACTATGCACTTTTCCCCACAGGTCTATAGGAACTTTTTGACTTATTTTGATGAGAGGAATCACTTCTTACAGTTTGTCGGTATAGTTCATTAACACCCTGTATTTGACTAACACTTACTCTTGATACTTGCTTTTACTAAGGAGAACACGTGCCCACAACCCCAGACAACTAACGATAATGAGTCTTGTCATGGCTCAAGAGGGTTCTGACAGGCAGAAGCGTGTGATCGAAATTACTTTCGAGATTATGGTGCAAGACTCTTGCAGGTTAGTCTTAATCTTGCATAGGAATCCCTAGTCTTGATCTTTCATGTGAGACCAAGACTCTTGAGATCATCATTAAAACTCACTGAAAAAGTTATCAAATAAAACTGAAATATACCGGGTGGTCCTGAAGTGGGCGTCCCCTTCTTTAGTTTCAACAGTATAGTGTTAGTTATGGTATAATATCTGTACATAGTTACCTTGAAGTCTTAAGAATCTTCAGAGTCTTAAACATCGGTATGATCACCATCCATGTCGTAACACAGCTGAATTCTGCGTCAAGTTCTTGCAGATGTTTTGCTAAGATACTCCGGAGTCACGAGGATAAAGGCGTGTTCCACAGCTGCTCGTAATTCCTGCGTTGTGTGATATCGAATGTTTCTTACTTGTTGCTTTATGAAACTCCAGAGAACATTGTCTGGTGTCGTCAGATAGGGACTTCTTGGAGGCCAGGCAAAGGGAGCTGGTGAATATGCACAACCTCTTCCAATCCAGCGGCCAGGAATGTCTGATTCAAGTACTTGCGCACATGAATCGCGAAGTGCAGAATCCTGAATGAACATGGATAGCAATGTTGTCAGACAATACCAAGCAAAGCTACCAAACAAGTGTAGGTTAAACCTAAAATCGTCAGAAAACACCAATTAGGGGGTACGCCCACTTTCGGACCACGCTGTACATTGATAAACTATATATATTTTTTAATATCTGAAAAAAAATCTTCAACCTTTGGATACCCAAGGGGGGTTACAAATGCTCATGTTACCCCATTCATATCTTTTATTATATATTTTATGTCACAGACACCCGAGGTTAACTAGCGTTCCTTACATTGTGGGCCGGACTAAAAGGAAACATTTCCCCAATAACAATTATGTTGTAAGGTGATCTGCTTACGTATGTGGCTAAAAGTACACTTGGGGTACATTTGAACCGCCTTTGGGTATCTATGTTACCATATTTGTTTCAAGTACATTATTGTATTTTATTATGGCAAAGAGCAAAATAAAGAACAGATAATTAATATTAGAACCTATTACAACATATCGTTGCAATGTTGCATTCATATTGCAATATTGCAACCTTTCCTGCTATAAAAACGTTACGTAATTAATACAGTTCTATAGCTTATAAACAAATTTCCGTTTCGCTAACCTAACCTAACCTACCTAAACTTGCCTTAAACTAACCTACACTAACAAAACCAACATAACCTAACAAAGCACAACCCAACATAAACTTACATACAAATATTATCGATGCCACAAATAAGGATGTTTCTAATTGCAAAAAATTCTATTGGGGTACACGTATACCCTAAAAAAAATATCATTGGTATCAAAGGGTTAAAAATGTAGAAAAAAATTGTCGCGACTTCAACAACCTAGTAACATTTATAAGCAAAAGTGATTTCAAAGTCTGTTGTTTCGTATCTAATGCTACGATATGAACTACAACAGAAGTAATGAACTAGATTTAAATGTACATAATGTTACACTTGTATACAAATGTTCATAGGATTAATATGGTAAGTTTACATAAGAAAATGTACTACTGGCGATAAACCCGGAGTAAGAAATTGATGAATGCATGTTTTATCTTTATTAAAATTAAATTATCCTTCAAATATCTATGAAAGATAAAATATCAATATTAATTTACAATTTTGTGGTTATTCTTTAGGGTCTGACGAAAAGATTTCCTTCACATTTTCCAAAGTGTAATTTAGTAACAAAAAACTGACAATTTCATCTTCTAATGTAAGGATTAAGGCGGAGGAAAAATGAGCTGTCTGGGACATACTCCCATTAAGAGACAAACGGAAGTGAGAAACAATTGGAGTAGTCTCTACTACTTGGTTGAAAGATACAGACCAGGTTGTCTAGAAAAACTAGGAGATAGAACCTATTTATTAGACATTGAATCTACATAGAATACCTTTTCCTCGCTATCTTTTACCGGTATTGCTCTGGAATATGTCTACAGATAGACAGGCGAACATAATTTATCTATAGGATTCCCCCTATATACTCAGACCATATTTAAGCACAGGCTACAGGAGTCAGGGACCCACGGTGATAAATTTCTAGGGAACGGCATAATGCGGAAAAATTAAGGAGATTATTCACAAGAGAGAAATTTAAGGGAGAACTATTTTGAAAACTCATTAACTGTACTTGGTAACTGTGTTGTATTTATTTATTTATTTTTAATAGTATCACTGGTACTCTGAAGTTTTAGCGAATATTGGTTTCATCTTTTATCCTAGAGAGACATTACCGTCATTTCAGATTTTGCTTGAGGAGGGGAGAAACAAGACCTTCGAATAAAGTTTTACGTTTTTCATTGGTGTATTATTATCATATTGGCTAAAATGTATATACATCCCAATTTCAGGGGGGAAATTACCTCCCCCTATACTGGAGCCCCAAATGACGCCCCTGTTGAGATACAGTGAGGCGTTTTGTCTTTTGTTAGTTTCTTTTTCTTATTGATGTTTGCTTACGCGTAACTGATTATAAACAAGTAAACAGGACTTCCTCTGTACTTATGCAAAATACAGTTTAGAAGTGTAAAAAATACCATTAAGGAAACCTTCTTTATAAATATATTTATATTAAGCGTTTTACCTTTGATTAAATACTGTACAATTTTCTTTTAAAAGTCATTATTTCCTTACTTGCTGAGTACAGCATGCAATTTACAACAGCGCAGTACCTTGGTGGAAGAACCGCTACAGCTGTACTATGGAGAAGAAGCAGGCAAAAAAACTCATTTATGGATCTCTGCTAAGTACATCGTGCTGAAGCTGACACACTGAGTTAAGAAAACAATAGAATTATCTTTTGACACGATGCCCGATTGACTCCAATCCCATCATCTACCGTTCTTGCTATTTTCTTTCTTTCTTCTTCCTATCGCTTCTTTCCCTTTCTGCAGGAAAATTTTAACAAGCAGGTTGCGTCATCCACAACACAATAAGTTTTACAGTCATTATCACTTTTCTTTCTTTCTTTTTTTTTTTTTTTTTTTTTTTTTAAAGCAAACGACTTGAATCAGTTGGACTACGAATAAATCTACCTAAGTTGGATTTTCCTTCCAAGTTGTCAAAATCTTTTGGACAACTGAGTGGCACGATAGCTCAACAGTGAAGCCCTCACTTCTGGTGAAATGGGTCTCTGATTTGGTCTTAGTCCATGCGAATTTGTGATAGACAACATTGTGTCCATGGATTTTCTCGAGATTCCTCCGTTTCCTCTTACTTTCTAATCCTACCTATTCTCATTGTGTCTGTGAATTTTCTCGAGATTCCTCCGTTTCCTCTTACATTCTAGTCCTTCCTTTCATTGTACCTGTGGATTTCCTTGAGATTCCCCCGTTTCCTCTTACTTTCTAGTCCTACCTATTCTCATTATACTTGTGAATTTTCTCGAGATTCCTCCATTTCCTTTGATATCCTAGCTCCACCTATTCTCATTGTGTCCATGGATTTTCTCGAGATTCCTCCGTTTCCTCTTACTTTCTAGTCCTACCTATTCTCATTATACTTGTGAATTTTCTCGAGATTCCTCCATTTCCTTTGATATCCTAGCTCCACCTATTCTCATTGTGTCTGTGGATTTTCCCGAGATTCCCCCGTTTCCTCTTACTTTCTAGTCCTACCTATTCTCATTATACTTGTGAATTTTCTCGAGATTCCTCCATTTCCTTTGATATCCTAGCTCCACCTATTCTCATTGTGTCCATGGATTTTCTCGAGATTCCTCCGTTTCCTCTTACTTTCTAGTCCTACCTATTCTCATTATACTTGTGAATTTTCTCGAGATTCCTCCATTTCCTTTGATATCCTAGCTCCACCTATTCTCATTGTGTCTGTGGATTTTCCCGAGATTCCCCCGTTTCCTCTTACTTTCTAGTCCTACCTATTCTCATTATACTTGTGAATTTTCTCGAGATTCCTCCATTTCCTTTGATATCCTAGCTCCACCTATTCTCATTGTGTCCATGGATTTTCTCGAGATTCCTCCGTTTCCTCTTACTTTCTAGTCCTACCTATTCTCATTATACTTGTGAATTTTCTCGAGATTCCTCCATTTCCTTTGATATCCTAGCTCCACCTATTCTCATTGTGTCTGTGGATTTTCCCGAGATTCCCCCGTTTCCTCTTACTCTCTAGTCCTACCTAAGTAGATGTATCTGCATCCATGGACCATTTTTGACCTTGAAAGTACTTACACTTTTTGGTACTCTATGTACATATTGTCGTTGAAGCAATGAATATTGTAATTACTCTAAGTACTTTCGTTGAAGTAATAAATGTTTTAATTGAAGTACAAAGGTTCAATTGTAATTGAATTATTATGGCTTTTTTTACCGGTACTTTAGGTACAATTACTGACATGTAATCATGCTGTACCGGACTGTAGTCTCATTATTTTGCGTATGTAACATTGAAACGACTTAGTTTTTGTTTTTATACTCATTACCTGTAACTAGTATTACTATGTGTACTTACTGTATTGCCCTTTGAACATATGTAACCTCCAAAGTACTTACACTTTCATTACTTGTATGCAACTTACCTTTTCACGTATGTAGTTTCATTGCCGAACTGTAATTGAAGTTGATAAGTACCCGTAATGTACCTTTTATTTGAATTAAACTTGTGGTAGTATGCTAATTACTAACCTTTTGCCATTAATATTAACATACGGCTGAAGGACAATTACTCACCCTCCATACTCACCCTTCCAGGACAGCAGGAAGCATTCTTTCTTCTTTGAAGACCATTAACTTCCAAGGTCAAAACCTGGTCGGTTTAACTGCTTCGTATTCTCTTATATTCATATACGGAGTTGATTTGTATGTAAGAAATATAATTAGTGATCTTTTGTAATTGTTTGGTAGGGATTATCATATTTCTACTTTTACATAAGTTCAGAATAATTTTGTTGCGTGTAATGACAACATTTAAGTACATAGGGTATGTATAAAGAATTAGTAATAAATTAATTTAATATTTAATTGTATTACATGGATGTGATACAGCATAGTAATTCTCTTTACTTGGTTGGAAGAGAGGGAAAAAAACGTGAATGAATTTTTTAGCGATTAGCACGCGGAAAGACGGAACGGAAAAAAGGATGAAAAAATCATTTTTTTTTCTTTGGCGCAACTGAATAAGGTCGCCGAGGGTTTATGTTAATTTATTTTTTGTTTTGTATTGTCTGAGAGGAAACTTACATCTTTGAATTGTCTGCAGAATGTAATTTATATGAATTCATGTCATTGTACCACCATAGTCGCTTAGTTATATCTATTAAGAAAACACTTATACAGGTACAATAGCAGGGACAGCTGATTGGGTTTTCTGTAACAGGTAGCAAGGGTCTTATTTCTGTTTTTCACTCTTTCTTTCTTTCTTTTTTTCTTCCTCTGTATGTGTATGTGTGTGTGTGCTTGACCTTCAGAACTCTCACACAAAGGATTTTTATATTTATTTTTTACCCGTCAGGAAATATGTTATATATGAACTGGAGTAGTTGGGATATTTTGATTAAAATATATTTCATTATTTAACTGTACATAAACGCACAAATAGTTAATAAGACATACTATGAAGAATGAAAACACACTTATTTCTTACTGATTGTGTATTAATGTTTGACGTAAAGATATGTACGTGTTTGTATTTTGAAAGTGAAATGAAATATTTGAAGTTTTACATCCAACGAATATACTGGCTAGACTAAAGGAGACGGTGATGAGAAATTAATGAATATGGTGGAATGAAGAAAGTGGGAAGAAGCAGGAGAACCACGAGAAAACTCACGCACATAGTGTTTGTGCACCAAAAAAGCTAACTTGAAACAAGCTGGGATCGAACCAAAGACCCCATGCACCAGAGGTGAACGCTGTATTGCGTACCCACCATAGCTTTTTCTATGTATTACATTTTGGATAAAGTACGCATTTATAAGTTGGTGGAACGAGAATGTAGGAGGACATGGGGGAACTATTGGCACAATATTTTGTACTAGAAATACACTCGAAATAAACGAAAGCATTTCGTTTCAGAAGTGACTTAGTTTATGGACAGTACTATTTACTGCTTACGAAGTTTTGGTACCAAACATTTTATAAGGAAAGAAACGTATTGTAGGTAAATAATGTTGCAAGCGTAATATGGCATAGTTAGCGGATAAAATTCTGAATATGGAATTAGATTTTTATGTATGTGTATACATAATACAGTAAGTTCAAGCAAATGGATCGAAAATAATAAATGGTGTTATATTATTGAAGTTGAATTGAATTTCAGTTTAGCGAGGCTATATGAGACGTAGACCTACTGATTAATCTGGAATTTGAACCACATGAGCCCACCGGGAATCGAATCCGGGTTTTTGTATGCTTACCGCTTAGCCACGGAAGAGCTTATTATTGAAGTTGATTGCTTGACTGAAGGATATTGCTTTTAACACTGAAAACCCACAATTATTTACCACTGAGAGTTCAATAGCGACTATATGTATAAAAAAAATAGATTAGTAAAGGAGATATATGTAATGCACATTAGGACAACTTTGGTATCATCTAATCAGTGTAGGTAGCGACATTAATAGTGTGTTTGTTTTTATTAGGATTAGCTTTGTATACAAATTGAAATATTCAATTTACAATAAGGGATACCACTTGGAACAATATAGTTTAGTGAAATTGTTTTACAGATTCAGGTAGAAGGCAAACAGCAGCACAATTGGCGACAACTATTAGCATGACTAAATTATAGGATATAGTGTGAATGAGAGACCGGGATGCCTTGTGTATGTAATAATAAAAATAATAATTATGGTTAATTTTTACACCTAGAAAATTATGCAATTAACATTTCATAACTGTTTTGAGGGTTGCATATGATATTCACAGACAGCCTGATACGTTTTTAGTTGAGAAGTGTGCTTAAGTATTGAATGTGTTAAACTATTTTTTTCGTGCTTTTGAATTAAGAATAGAATGTGTTAGATAAACTAGAAATATTTTCACCCATTGCTATGCTGTTGGATTCAAATACTGAATTTAATTATTTCAGGAAATTGTTGAGTTACTGTTTTTACTGGTTCTTTGAATGACTAAAATTTAAGATCAAGGCTACATGAGAAGGGTACTGTTGTTTAAAGTGGAATTTGAGCTATTACTGTGATTTATAACCGAGGAACGTAGTCCATTTAGAAATAGAAAGAGGTGGACTTAATTCCAAGCAAATGAGAAGTGGCTTGTTTAAGATAGTACTGGATAAAGCATACCCTTTAACTGGCCTACACACCGTCTACATGATGTAACTAGCTCTATTAAGAGTTAGGATGGGTTGCATTTTAGATATAGCGAAAGCTTTACGCAGTATACTTAACATTTATGCTACATAAAAATAACGTATTTTTAAATAATGTTTCATAAGTTTTTTTTGTAAGTTTGTGATTTTTGTTAAAAATATGCATCAGGAACTGTGCTGCAATCTATTTTGTATTTATATAATTATTACTATAATTATATTTGCTATACTTCAAACAAAATCGAGACTTAGGCCTAATAAATGACTGCTTAATATTTTTAACAAAACATATTGCATTTAAATTGTTTTGTTTGAAATATAATTGTGCTTTTATATTTGATATTGAGGAATTTCTGGCTGTACTATGATCATAAGACTTCTAAGAAGGAAGTGAAGAATAGCAAGCGAAACGAAAATGGCCCCAAATGTGTGTAAATCAGCAATTCGCAACTTTTAATGCAAGTTGGCTACTAGTATGTAATTGACAGATTGTTAGAATCTAGCAAATGCTCGCTTGCTGCTAACTTAGAGATCAGAAAACTTTTAAAAGTTCCGCAAGTCTAGTGCAAGTGAAGCGCAAACTTATGCTATGTAGGTTGTGACATACTCTGCAATGAAGCAGAAACGGAACTGGTGGGTCACATACCTAGAACAGATAGAAGATGGACGAGAAATAACATACATTGGATTTTCTAGAGATAAGGAGCGATGTACAATAGAAGACAATCGAATACAAAATGTATAGATATAACCTGTCGTTTAGCAGAAACTGTACAAATGGAAAAGATCAGCTGATGGAAACATGTAGAAGAAAATGATGGAGACCTTTGTTCACCAGATGATTGATATCATTTGAATACATATGAAGGTTACACTTTTATATTTAAGCTGAACGTTACAGTTTTTCTACAGCGATAGGAAAATGATCTATTAGTTGGCAACACTGGAAAAAACGTTAGAAGCACAAACGGTGGATGGTTTAAATTATTTATTTTTACATCCTAATAGTTTTTAGTCTCACATACATTAATTGTATTTTCGTTTCTTTATTATAAACATGAACATGCAAAGCATTTTGTTTATACGGTTAGTTTTAATTATTTGGTATTTGATACTGTACTGATTGGCATATTATTTCAATTACTAGAAGATAGTTGAAAAGTTTTGTGTAGCTAGACGACTATGGAAACCTTAGAGTATTGTGATATGAACATGTTTTAAGTTACAGAAGAAGGGTGAAACAGAATTATGCTGAAAATTTGTAGAAGGAGAATGTGTAAGGAAACAAGAGATTCGTGAATTTAGAGAGACAATTGAAATCATATTTAGTTATTAAACTAAAATATTTGATAAAGATTTTTAAATTTTTCTATAGTTTTATCTGACATATCCAGTTAAAAATGCGCACGTTATTCACAAGTAATATAGTTAGACACATAACGATATATAATTGTTTGACTACATAGCTGAAAATCAATCATACTGATATGTATTTTTGGTTATATGTTTTGTTTTCCAAGGCCCTAATACGTGATATAAGCTATTCAGCATTTTATGCTTATTTTGTGCATCCACTACTAAATTACATCCATCAGTTGCACATTTAAATCAGTAAATTTTAACTTATGAACCAATTAGTTATTAGTGTGAAGAATACGTTACATCATAATAAATTATAATTGACCAAATCAATTACTTCTAAGTCTTTAGTAGTGGAGGTTCAGATGTTAACTATCTCAATTGTTTAAAATTGGATTTCAATTGTAAGTGCACTTGTTATGATTACTTTTGATATTTTAGTTTCATATTTAAGTATAAAGTTTGTTTGTTTATTATCTATATAAGTAAATGTTTGTATTCACACTATTTAGAAGTTCCTATAATACATTTTCAATGAAAGGAAAATTTTCTGCATTTTAGTTTATCCGAAGAAACAATATGTAGTGTATTCCCCTGCAAGAGAAATGTTTCTGAAATTCAGTTTAACAGAAAAAGTTGGTAACAAAATATGTTAATAAAAAATTTTTTAGTGCAAAAGTTAATGTATATTGTAACCAAAACGTTTCTACATTTTAGTTTCTCAGAAGTTAGAAAAAAATGTAGTGTCAATTTTCTGCAAGAAAAGTTTCTGGAATTTAGTTTAACAACAAAAAAAATAAAGGTTTGTAACGAAATGTTAGTAAAACATTTTTTAGTGCAAAATTCATTTGTATAGTGTTATAACAAAAAAAAGTTACCGAAAAGTTTATCTACTTTTAGTTTTTCAGAAAAGTTAAAAAGAATATGTGGTGTAATTGTCTGCAAGAAAAGTTTCTGAAATACAGTTTAACAAAAGAGTTGGTAACAAAATATGTTAGTAAAAAAATTTTTAGTGCAAAATTTTATCTGTATAGTGTTGTAGCAATAAACATTCTTCATTTTAGTTTATCCGAAGAAACAATATGTAGCATAATTTTCTCAAGAAAAGTTTCTGGAACTTCGTTTAACAAAACAGTTTGTAACAAAATATGTTAATAAAAATTTTTAGTGCAAAAAGTTAATGTTAACGTTGTAACAATAAACATTCTTCATTTTAGTTTATCCGAAGAAACAATATGTGGTGTAATTGTCTGCAAGAAAAGTTTCTGAAATACAGTTTATCAGAAAAAGTTTGTAACAAAATATGTTAATAAAAATTTTTAGTGCAAAAAGTTAATGTTAACGTTGTAACAATAAACATTCTGCATTCTAGTTTATCAGAAACGTTAGAAACAATATGTGGTGTAATTGTCTGCAAGAAAAGTTTCTGAAATACAGTTTATCAGAAAAAGTTTGTAACAAAATATGTCAATAAAAATTTTTAGCGCAAAATTTTATCTGTATAGTGTTGTAGCAATAAACATTCTGCATTCTAGTTTATCAGAAACGTTAGAAACAACATGTGGTGTAATTGTCTGCAAGAAAAGTTTCTGAAATACAGTTTCACAAAAGAGGTAGTAACATAATGTTAGTAAAACACTTTTAGTGGAAAAGTTAATGTTTAATGTTGTAACAATAAACATTCTGCATTCTAGTTTATCAGTAACGTTAGAAACAATATATGGTGTAATTGTCTGCAAGAAAAGTTTTCTGGAACTTCGTTTAACAAAAGAGTTAGTAACATAATGTTAGTAAAACACTTTTAGTGCAAAAGTTAATGTTTAATTTTGTAACAATAAACATTCTGCATTCTAGTTTATCAGTAAAGTTAGAAACAATATGTGGTGTAATTGTCTGCAAGAAAAGTTTCTGGAACTTCGTTTAACAAAACAGTTAGTGACAAAATATGTTAGTAAAAAAAATTAGTGCAAAATTTATTTGTATAGTATAGTAATACACTTTTAGTGTATCGTATCCACGAAACTTGTGAAATTTGGCGAGTAGCAACTTGAGAAATTTCACTTCGTGGATACGATACACTAAAAGTGTATTACTATACTATACAAATAAATTTTGCACTAATTTTTTTTACTAACATATTTTGTCACTAACTGTTTTGTTAAACGAAGTTCCAGAAACTTTTCTTGCAGACAATTACACCACATATTGTTTCTAACTTTACTGATAAACTAGAATGCAGAATGTTTATTGTTACAAAATTAAACATTAACTTTTGCACTAAAAGTGTTTTACTAACATTATGTTACTAACTCTTTTGTTAAACGAAGTTCCAGAAACTTTTCTTGCAGACAATTACACCATATATTGTTTCTAACGTTACTGATAAACTAGAATGCAGAATGTTTATTGTTACAACATTAAACATTAACTTTTCCACTAAAAGTGTTTTACTAACATTATGTTACTAACTCTTTTGTGAAACTGTATTTCAGAAACTTTTCTTGCAGACAATTACACCACATGTTGTTTCTAACGTTTCTGATAAACTAGAATGCAGAATGTTTATTGCTACAACACTATACAGATAAAATTTTGCGCTAAAAATTTTTATTGACATATTTTGTTACAAACTTTTTCTGATAAACTGTATTTCAGAAACTTTTCTTGCAGACAATTACACCACATATTGTTTCTAACGTTTCTGATAAACTAGAATGCAGAATGTTTATTGTTACAACGTTAACATTAACTTTTTGCACTAAAAATTTTTATTAACATATTTTGTTACAAACTTTTTCTGATAAACTGTATTTCAGAAACTTTTCTTGCAGACAATTACACCACATATTGTTTCTTCGGATAAACTAAAATGAAGAATGTTTATTGTTACAACGTTAACATTAACTTTTTGCACTAAAAATTTTTATTAACATATTTTGTTACAAACTGTTTTGTTAAACGAAGTTCCAGAAACTTTTCTTGAGAAAATTATGCTACATATTGTTTCTTCGGATAAACTAAAATGAAGAATGTTTATTGCTACAACACTATACAGATAAAATTTTGCACTAAAAATTTTTTTACTAACATATTTTGTTACCAACTCTTTTGTTAAACTGTATTTCAGAAACTTTTCTTGCAGACAATTACACCACATATTCTTTTTAACTTTTCTGAAAAACTAAAAGTAGATAAACTTTTCGGTAACTTTTTTTTTGTTATAACACTATACAAATGAATTTTGCACTAAAAAATGTTTTACTAACATTTCGTTACAAACCTTTATTTTTTTTGTTGTTAAACTAAATTCCAGAAACTTTTCTTGCAGAAAATTGACACTACATTTTTTTCTAACTTCTGAGAAACTAAAATGTAGAAACGTTTTGGTTACAATATACATTAACTTTTGCACTAAAAAATTTTTTATTAACATATTTTGTTACCAACTTTTTCTGTTAAACTGAATTTCAGAAACATTTCTCTTGCAGGGGAATACACTACATATTGTTTCTTCGGATAAACTAAAATGCAGAAAATTTTCCTTTCATTGAAAATGTATTATAGGAACTTCTAAATAGTATGAATACAAACATTTACTTATATAGATAATAAACAAACAAACTTTATACTTAAATATGAAACTAAAATATCAAAAGTAATCATAACAAGTGCACTTACAATTGAAATCCAATTTTAAACAATTGAGATAGTTAACATCTGAACCTCCACTACTAAAGACTTAGAAGTAATTGATTTGGTCAATTATAATTTATTATGATGTAACGTATTCTTCACACTAATAACTAATTGGTTCATAAGTTAAAATTTACTGATTTAAATGTGCAACTGATGGATGTAATTTAGTAGTGGATGCACAAAATAAGCATAAAATGCTGAATAGCTTATATCACGTATTAGGGCCTTGGAAAACAAAACATATAACCAAAAATACATAGTATGATTGATTTTCAGCTATGTAGTCAAACAATTATATATCGTTATGTGTCTAACTATATTACTTGTGAATAACGTGCGCATTTTTAACTGGATATGTCAGATAAAACTATAGAAAAATTTAAAAATCTTTATCAAATATTTTAGTTTAATAACTAAATATGATTTCAATTGTCTCTCTAAATTCACGAATCTCTTGTTTCCTTACACATTCTCCTTCTACAAATTTTCAGCATAATTCTGTTTCACCCTTCTTCTGTAACTTAAAACATGTTCATATCACAATACTCTAAGGTTTCCATAGTCGTCTAGCTACACAAAACTTTTCAACTATCTTCTAGTAATTGAAATAATATGCCAATCAGTACAGTATCAAATACCAAATAATTAAAACTAACCGTATAAACAAAATGCTTTGCATGTTCATGTTTATAATAAAGAAACGAAAATACAATTAATGTATGTGAGACTAAAAACTATTAGGATGTAAAAATAAATAATTTAAACCATCCACCGTTTGTGCTTCTAACGTTTTTTCCAGTGTTGCCAACTAATAGATCATTTTCCTATCGCTGTAGAAAAACTGTAACGTTCAGCTTAAATATAAAAGTGTAACCTTCATATGTATTCAAATGATATCAATCATCTGGTGAACAAAGGTCTCCATCATTTTCTTCTACATGTTTCCATCAGCTGATCTTTTCCATTTGTACAGTTTCTGCTAAACGACAGGTTATATCTATACATTTTGTATTCGATTGTCTTCTATTGTACATCGCTCCTTATCTCTAGAAAATCCAATGTATGTTATTTCTCGTCCATCTTCTATCTGTTCTAGGTATGTGACCCACCAGTTCCGTTTCTGCTTCATTGCAGAGTATGTCACAACCTACATAGCATAAGTTTGCGCTTCACTTGCACTAGACTTGCGGAACTTTTAAAAGTTTTCTGATCTCTAAGTTAGCAGCAAGCGAGCATTTGCTAGATTCTAACAATCTGTCAATTACATACTAGTAGCCAACTTGCATTAAAAGTTGCGAATTGCTGATTTACACACATTTGGGGCCATTTTCGTTTCGCTTGCTATTCTTCACTTCCTTCTTAGAAGTCTTATGATCATAGTACAGCCAGAAATTCCTCAATATCAAATATAAAAGCACAATTATATTTCAAACAAAACAATTTAAATGCAATATGTTTTGTTAAAAATATTAAGCAGTCATTTATTAGGCCTAAGTCTCGATTTTGTTTGAAGTATAGCAAATATAATTATAGTAATAATTATATAAATACAAAATAGATTGCAGCACAGTTCCTGATGCATATTTTTAACAAAAATCACAAACTTACAAAAAAAACTTATGAAACATTATTTAAAAATACGTTATTTTTATGTAGCATAAATGTTAAGTATACTGCGTAAAGCTTTCGCTATATCTAAAATGCAACCCATCCTAACTCTTAATAGAGCTAGTTACATCATGTAGACGGTGTGTAGGCCAGTTAAAGGGTATGCTTTATCCAGTACTATCTTAAACAAGCCACTTCTCATTTGCTTGGAATTAAGTCCACCTCTTTCTATTTCTAAATGGACTACGTTCCTCGGTTATAAATCACAGTAATAGCTCAAATTCCACTTTAAACAACAGTACCCTTCTCATGTAGCCTTGATCTTAAATTTTAGTCATTCAAAGAACCAGTAAAAACAGTAACTCAACAATTTCCTGAAATAATTAAATTCAGTATTTGAATCCAACAGCATAGCAATGGGTGAAAATATTTCTAGTTTATCTAACACATTCTATTCTTAATTCAAAAGCACGAAAAAAATAGTTTAACACATTCAATACTTAAGCACACTTCTCAACTAAAAACGTATCAGGCTGTCTGTGAATATCATATGCAACCCTCAAAACAGTTATGAAATGTTAATTGCATAATTTTCTAGGTGTAAAAATTAACCATAATTATTATTTTTATTATTACATACACAAGGCATCCCGGTCTCTCATTCACACTATATC